>NC_137045.1:171574-441574 GCF_032717465.1 Coenobita brevimanus
CCAATAGCCCCAACCACCAACCAACACCAAGCAACCAACCCCAAACACCAACCAACACCAACCAACCCCAAACACCAACCAACACCAACCAACCAACACCAACCAACCAACACCAACCACCAACCAACACCAACCAACCAACCCCAACCACCAACCAACACCAACCAACCAACCCCAACCACCAACCAACACCAACCAACCAACCACAACCACCAACCAACACCAACCAACCAACCACAACCACCAACCCAACACCAACCAACCAACCACAACCACAAACCAACATCAACCAACCAACACCAACCACCAATCAACACCAACCAACCAACCCCAACCACCAACCAACCAACCCCAACCAACCAACCCCAACCACCAACCAACCAACCCCAACCACCAACCAAAACCAACCAACCAACCTCAACCACCAACCAACACCAACCAGTCAACCCCAAACCACCAATCAACACCAACCAACCAATCCCAACCACCAACCAACACCAACCAACCAACCCCAACAACCAACCAACACCAACCAACCAACCCCAACCACCAACCAAAACCAACCAAACAACCCCAACCACCAACCAACACCAACCAACCAACACCAACCACCCACCAACACCAACCAACCAACACCAACCACCCACCAACACCAACCAACCAACACCAACCAGCAACCAACACCAAATAACCAATCCCAACCACCAACCAACCCCAATTACCAACCAACAAAACCAACCAACCAACCCCAACCACCAACCAACACCAACCAACTAACCCCAACCACCAACCAACACCAACCAACCAACCCCAACCACCAACCAACACCAACCAACCAACCCCAGCCACCAACGAACACCAACCAACCAACCCCAACCACAAACCAACACCAAACAACCAACCCCAACCACCAACCAACACCAACCAACCAACACCAACCAACCAACACCAACCACCTACCAAAACCAACCAACCAACCCCAACCACCAACCAACACCAACCAACAAACCCCAACCACCAACCAACACCAACCAACCAACCCCAACCACCAACCAACACCAACCAACCAACCCCAACCACAAACCAACACCAACCGACCAACCCCAACCACCAACCAACACCAACCGAAGACCCCAACCAACAACCAATACCAACCCACCAACCCCAACCATGAACCAACACCAACCGACCAACCACAACCACCAACCAACACCAACCGACCAACCCCAACCACCAACCAACACCAATGAACCAACCCCAAACACCAACCAACACCAACCAACCAACCCCAACCACACACCAACACCAACCGACGAACCCCAAACACCAACCAACTCCAACCTACCAACCCGAACAACCAACCAACACCAACCGACCAAACCCAACCACAAACCAACACCAATCGACCAATCCCAAACACCAACCAACACCAACTGACTTACCCCACCAACCAACCAACACCAATCAACCAACCCCAACCACCAACCAACACCAACCAACCAACACCAACCAACCAACTCCAACCACCAACCAACACCAACCAACCAACACCAACCAACCAACACCAACCACCAATCAACACCAACCAAGCAACACCAACCACCAACCAACCCCAACCAACCAACCCCAACCACCAACCAACACCAACCAACCAACCCCAACCACCAACCAACACCAACCAACCAACCCCAACCACCAACCAACACCAACCAACCAACCCCAAACACCAAGCAACACCCATCAACCAACCCCAACCACCAACCAACACCAACCAACGAATCCCAACCACCAAACAACACCAACCAACCAACCCCAACTACAAACAAAAACCCACCAACCAACCCCAACCACCAACGAACACCAACCAACCAACACCAACCACCAACCAACACCAACCAACCAACACCAACCAACACCAACCAACCAACACCAACCACCAACCAACACCAACTAACAAACATCAACCACCAACCAACACCAACCAACCAACACCAACCACCAACCAACACCAACCAACACCAACCAACCAACACAACCAACCAATCAACCAACACAAACCAACCAAAACAAACCAACCAACACCAACAAACCAACCAAAACAAACCAACCAACACCAACAAACCAACCAACCAACACCAACCAACACCAACACCAACCAACCAACACCAACCAACACCAACCAACCAAGCAACACCAACCAACCAACACCAACCAACACCAACCAAAACCAACTAACCAACAACAACCAACCAACCAACACCAACCAACCAACACCAACCAACCAACACCAACCAACACCAACCAAAACCAACCAACCAACCAACACCAACCAACACCAACCAACACCAACCAACCAACCAACACCAACCAACACCAACCAACCAACCAACACCAACCAACACCAACCAACCAACACCAACCAACCAACACCAACCAACCAACACCAACCAACACCAAATAACACTAACCAACGCCAACCAACCAACACCAACCAACCCCAACCAACCAACACCAACCAACACCAACGAACAAAAACCAACCAACACCAACCAACCAACACCAACCAACACCAACCAACGCAAACCAACCAACACCAACCAACCCCAACCAACCAACACCAACCAACCCCAACCAACCATAACCAACCAACACCAACCAACACCAACGAACAAAAACCAACCAACACCAACCAACAAACACCAACCAACCAACACCAACCAACACCAACCAAAACCAACGAACCAACCAACACCAACCAACCAGCACCAACCAACCAACACCAACCAACCAACCAACACCAACCAACCAACACCAACCAATGAACACCAACCAATCAACACCAACCAACCAACACCAACCAACCAACCAACACCAACCAACCAACCAACACCAACCAACCAACCAACACCAACCAACCAACCAACACCAACCAACCAACCAACACAAACCAACCAACGACGAACCACGAACCACGAACCACGAAACAGCAACACGTTTGCGAACGGCAGGAGCCGCAGGGAGATGGTTTGCGAACGGCAGCAGAAGCAGGGAGATGGTTGGCGAACGCCAGCAGCCGCAGGGAGATGGTTGGCGAACGCCAGCAGCCGCAGGGAGATCGTTGGCGAACGCCAGCAGCCGCAGGGAGATCGTTGGCGAACGCCAGCACCCACAGGGAGATCGTTGGCGAACGCCAGCACCCACAGGGAGATCGTTGGCTAACGCTATCACCCACAGGGAGATCGTTGGCGAACGCCAGCAAACACAGTAGATCGTTGGCGAAGGCCAGCACCCACAGGGATATCGTTGGCGAACGCCAGCACCCACAGGGAGATCGTTGGCGAACGCCAGCACCCACAGGGAGATCGTTGGCGAACGCCAGCACCCACAGGGAGATCGTTGGCGAACGCCAGCACCCGCAGGGAGATCGTTGGCGAACGCCAGAAACCGCAGCGAGATCGTTGTCGAACGCCAGCACCCATAGGGATATCGTTGGCGAACGCCAGGAACCGCAGCGAGATCGTTGGCGAACGCCAGCACCCACAGGGAGATCGTTGGCGAACGCCAGCACCCACAGGGAGATCGTTGGCGAACGCCAGCACCCACAGGGAGATCGTTGACGAACGCCAGCACGCACAGGGAGGTCGTTGGCGAACGCCAGCACCCACAGGGAGACCGTTGGCGAACGCCAGCACCCGCAGCGAGATCGTTGGCGAACGCCAGTACCCGCAGCGAGATCGTTGGCGAACGCCAGCACCCGCAGGGAGATCGTTGGCGAACGCCAGCACCCGCAGAGAGATCGTTGGCGAACCCCAGCACCAGCAGGGAGATCGTTGGCGAACGCCAGCACCCGCAGGGAGATCGATGGCGAACGCCAGCACCCACAGCGAGATCGTTGGCGAACGCCAGCACCCGCAGGGAGATCGTTGGCGAACGCCAGCACCCACAGGGAGATCGTTGGCGAACGCTAGCACCCACAGGGAGATCGTTGGCGAACACCAACCAACACCAACCACCAACCAACAGCAACCAACCAACACCAAAGAACCAACACCAACCACCAACCAAAACCAACCAACCAACACCAACCACCAACCAACACCAACCAACCAACACCAACCAACCAACACCAACCACCAACCAACACCAACCAACGAACCCCAACCACCAACTAACACAAACCAACCAACCCCAACCACCAACCAACACCATCCAACCAACACCAACCACCACCCAACACCAACCACCAACCAACGAACCCCAACCACCAACCAACACAAGCCAAACCCCAACCACCAACCAATACCATCCAACCAACCCCAACCACCAACCAACAAAAACCAACCAACCCCAAAGACCAACCAACCAACCCCAAAGACCAACCAACACCAACCAACCAACCCCAATCACCAACCAACACCAACCAATCAACCCAAACCACCAACCAACACCAACCAACCAACCCCAACCACCAACCAACACCAACCATCCAACCTCAACCACCAACCAACACCAACCAACCAACCCCAACCACCAACCAACCAACCCCAACCACCAACCAACACCAACCAACCAACCCCAACCAACCAACCCCAACCACCAACCAACACCAACCAACCAACCCCAACCACCAACCAACACCAACAAACCAACCTCAACCACCAACCAACCTCAACCACCAACCAACCCCAACCAACCAACCCCAACCACCAAGCAACACCAACAAACCAACCCCAACCACCAACCCCAACCACCAAGCAACACCAACAAACCAACCCCAACCACCAACCAACACCAACCAACCAACCCCAACCACCAACCAACACCAACCAACAAACACCAACCACCAACCAACACCAACCAACCAACCCCAACCACCAAGCAACACCAACCAAAAAACCCCAACCACCAACCAACACCAACCAACCAACCCCAACCACCAACAAACACACCCCAACCAACCCCAACCACCAACCAACACCACCCAACCAACCCCAACCACCAACCAACACCATCCAACCAACCCCAACCACCAACCAACACCAACCAACCAACCCAAACCACCAACCAACACCAACCACCCAACCCAACCACCAACCAACACCAACCAACCAGCCCCAACCACCAACCAACCCTAACCAACCAACCCCAACCACCAACCAACACCAACCAACCAACCCCAACCACCAACCAACACCAAATAATCAACCCCAACCACCAACCAACACCAACCAACCAACCCCAACCACCAACCAACACCAACCAACCAACCCAAACCACCAACCAACACCAACCAACCAACCCCAACCACCAACCAACACCAACCAACCAACCCCAACCACCAACCAACACCAACCAACCAACCCCAACCACCAAACAACACCATCCAACAAACCCCAACCACCCACCAAAACCAACCAACCAGCACCAACCACCAAAAAACACCAACCACCAACCAACACGAACCAACTAACACCAACCACCAACCAACCCCAACCACCAACAAACACCACCCAACCAACCCCAACCACCAACCAACACCACCCAACCAACCCCAACCACCAACCAACACCAACCAACCAACCCCAACCACCAACCAACACCAACCAACCAACACCAACCACTAACCAACACCAACCAACCAACCCCAACCACCAACCAACACCAACCAACCAACCCCAACCACCAACCAACACCAACCAACCAACCCCAACCACCAACCAACACCAACCAACCAACCCCAACCACCAACCAACACCAACCAACTCACCCCAACAACCAACCAACACCAACCAACCAACCCCAACCAGCAACCAACACCAACCAACCAACCCCAACCACCAACCAACACCAACCAACCAACCCCAACCACCAACCAACACCAACCGACCAACCCCAACAACCAACCAACACCAAACGACCAACCCCAACCACCAACCAACACCAACCGACCAACCCCAACCACCAACCAACACCAACCGACCAACCCCAACCACCAACCAACACCAACCGACTAACCCCACCCACCAACCAACACCAACCGACCAACCCCAACCACCAACCAACACCAACCAATCAACACCAATCAACCAACCCCAAGCAACCAACCCCAACAACCAACCAACACCAACCAACCAACCCCAACCACAAACCAACACAAACCAACCAACCCCAACCACCAACCAACACCAACCAACCAACCCCAACCACCAACCAACCCCAACCAACCAACCCCAACCACCAAACAACACCAACTAACCAACCCCAACCACCAACCAACACCAACCAACCAACCCCAACCACCAACCAACACCAACCAACCAACACCAACCACCAACCAACACCAACCAACCAACACCAACCAACACCAACACACCAACACCAACACACCAACACCAACCAACCAACACCAACCAACCAACACCAACCCCCAACTAACACCAACCAACCAACATCAACCACCAACCAACACCAACCAACCAACACTAACCACCAACCAACACCAACCAACACCAACAAACCAACACCAACCAACCAATCAACCAACACAAACCAACCAACACCATCCAACCAACCAACCAACACCAATCAACACCAACCAACACAGACCAACACCAACCAACCAACCAACACCAACCAACACCAAGCAACCAACCAACACCAGCCAACCAACACCAACCAACACCAACACCAACCAAAACCAACACCAACCAAAACCAACCAACCAACACCAACCAACCAACCAACACCAACCAACCAACCAACACCAACCAACCAACCAACACCAACCAACCAACCAACACCAACCAACCAACACCAACCAACCAACACCAACCAACACCAACCAACACAAACCAACACCAACCAACACCAACCAACACCAACCAACACCAACCAACACCAACCAACCAACCAACACCAACCAACCAACCAACACCAACCAACACCAACCAACCAACCAACACCAACCAACCCCAACCAACCAACACCAACCAACTAATACCAACCAACACCAACCAACACCAACCAACACCAACCAACACCAACCAACCAACACCAACCAACCAACACCGAAAAACCAACATCAATCAACCAACACCAACCAACCCCAACCAACACCAATCAACCCCAACCAACACCAACCAACCAACACCAACCAACAAACACCAACCAACACCAACCAACACCAACCAACCAACCAACACCAACCAACCAGCAAAAACCAACCAACACCAACCAACCAACCAACACCAACCAACCAACACCAACCAACCAACACCAACCAACCAACACCAACCAACCAACACCAACCAACCAACACCAACCAACCAACACCAACCAACCAACCAACACCAACCAACCAACCAACACCAACCAACCAACCAACACCAACCAACCAACCAACATCAACCAACCAACACCAACCAACCAACACCAACCAACCAACACCAACCAACCAACACAAACCAACCAACGACGAACCACGAACCACGAACCACGCAATAGGAACACGTTTGCGAACGGCAGGAGCAGCAGGGAGATGGTTTGCGAACGGCAGCAGAAGCAGTGAGATGGTTGGCGAACGCCAGCACCCGCAGCGAGATCGTTGGCGAACGCCAGCAGCCGCAGGGAGATCGTTGGCGAACGCCAGCACCCGCAGGGAGATCGTTGGCGAACGCCAGCACCCGCAGGGAGATCGTTGGCGAACGCCAGCACCCAGAGGGATGTCGTTGGCGAACACCAGGAACCGCAGCGAGATCGTTGGCGAACGCCAGCACCCGCAGGGAGATCGTTGGCGAACGCCAGCACCCACAGTGAGATCGTTGGCGAACGCCAGCACCCACAGGGAGATCGTTGGCGAACGTCAGCACCCACAGGGAGATCGTTGCCTAACGCCATCACCCACAGGGAGATCGTTGGCGAACGCCAGCACCCACAGGGAGATCGTTGGCGAACGCCAGCACCCACAGGGAGATCGTTGGCGAACGCCAGCACCCACAGGGAGATCGTTGGCGAACGCCAGCACCCACAGGGAGATCGTTGGCGAACGCCAGCACCCTCAGGGAGATCGTTGACGAACGCCAGAACCCGCAGGGAGATCGTTGGCGAACGCTAGCACCCACAGGGAGATCGTTGGCGAACGCCAGCACCCACAGGGAGATCGTTGACGAACGCCAGAACCCGCAGGGAGATCGTTGGCGAACGCTAGCACCCACAGGGAGATCGTTGGCAAACGCCAGCACCCACAGGGAGATCGTTGGCGAACGCCAGCACCCACAGGGAGATAGTTGGCGAACGCCAGCACCCGCAGCGAGATCGTTGGCGAACGCCATCACCCACAGGGAGATCGTTGGCGAACGCCAGCACCCACAGGGAGATCGTTGGCGAACGCCAGCACCCACAGGGAGATCGTTGGCGAACGCCAGCACCCACAGGGTGATTGTTGGCGAACGCCAGCATCCACAGGGAGATCGTTGGCGAACGCCAGCACCCGCAGGGAGATCGTTGGCGAACGCCAGCACCCACAGAGAGATCGTTGGCGAACGCCAGCACCCACAGGGAGATCGTTGGCGAACGCCAGCACCCGCAGGAAGATCGTTGGCGAACGCCAGGAACCGAAGCGAGATCGTTGGCGAACGCCAGCACCGATAGGGATATCGTTGGCGAACGCCAGGAACCGCAGCGAGATCGTTGGCGAACGCAAGGACAAACAGGGAGATCGTTGGCGAACGCCAGCACCCACAGGGAGATCGTTGACGAACGCCAGCACCCACAGGGAGATCGTTGGCGAACGCCAGAACCCACAGGGAGATCGTTGGCGAACGCCAGCACCCGCAGCGAGATCGTTGGCGAACCCCAGCACCCGCAGGGAGATCGTTGGCGAACGCCAGCACTCGCAGGGAGATCGTTGGCGAACGCCAGCACCCACAGCGAGATCGTTGGCGAACGCCAGCACCCGCAGCGAGATCGTTGGCGAACGCCAGCACCCACAGGGAGATCGTTGGCGAACGCCAGCACCCACAGGGAGATCGTTGGCGAACGCCAGCACCCACAGGGAGATCGTTGGCGAACGCCAGCACCCACAGGGAGATCGTTGGCGAACGCCAGCACAAACAGGGAGATCGTTGGCGAACGCCAGCACCCACAGAGAGATCGTTGGCGAACGCCAGCACCCACAGGGAGATCGTTGGCGATCGCCAGCACCCGCAGGGAGATCGTTGACGAACGCCAGGAACCGCAGCGAGATCGTTGGCAAACGCCAGCACCCAGAGGGATATCGTTGGCGAACACCAACCAACACCAACCACCAACCAACACCAACCAACCAACACCAACCAACCAACACCAGCCACCAACCAACACCAACCAACCAACACCAACCACCACCCAAAACCAACCAACCAACACCAACCACCAAACAACACCAACCAACCAACACCAACCACCAACCAACACCAACCAACCAACACCAACCACCAACCATCCCCAACCACTAACCAACACCAACCAACCCACCCCATCCACCAACCAACACAAACCAACCAACCCCAACCACCAACCAACACCAACCAACCAACCTTAACCACGAACCAAAACCAACCAACCAAACCCAACAACCAACCAACACCAACCAACCAACCCCAACCACCAAATAACACCAACCAACCAACACCAACCACCAACCAACACCAACCAACTAACCCCAAACACCAACCAACCCCAAACACCAACCAACACCAACCAACCAACCCCAACCACCAACAAACACCAACCGAAAAACCCATACCACCAACCAACACCAACCGACCAACCCCAACCACTAACCAACACCAACCGACCAACACCAACCGACCAACCCCAACCACCAATCAACACCAACCAACCAACCCCAACCACCAACCAACACCAACCAACCAACCCCAACCACCAACCAACACCAACCAATCAACCCCAACCACCAACCAACACCAACATACCAACCCCAACCACCAACCAATACCAACCAACCATCCCCAACCACCAACCAACACCAACCAACCAACCCCAACCACCAACCAACACCAACCAACCAACCCCAAAAACCAACCAACACCAACCAACCAACCCCAACCACCAACCAACACCAACCAACCAACACCAACCAACCAACCCCAACCACCAACCAACACCAACCAACCAACACCAACCAACCAACCCCAACCACCTACCAACACCAACCAACCAACCCCAACCACCAACCAACACCAACCAACCAACCCCAACCACCAACCAACACCAACCAACCAACCACAACCACCAACCAACACCAACCAACCAACCCCAACCACCAAGAAACAAACCCCAACCAACCCCAACCACCAACCAACACCACCCAACTAACCCCAACCACCAACCAACACCAACCAACCAACCCCAACCAACCAACACCAACCAACAACCAACCCCAACCAACCAACCCCAACCACCAACCAACACCAACCAACCAACCCCAACCAACCAACCCCAACCAACCAACCAACCCCAACCAACCAACCCCAACCACCAACCAACACCAACCAACCAACCCCAACCACCAACCAACATCAACCAACCAACCCCAACCACCAACCAATACCAGCCAACCAACCTCAACCACCAACCAACACCAACCAACCAACCCC
The DNA here is from genome assembly GCF_032717465.1 of Coenobita brevimanus. Taxonomy (NCBI): domain Eukaryota; kingdom Metazoa; phylum Arthropoda; class Malacostraca; order Decapoda; family Coenobitidae; genus Coenobita; species Coenobita brevimanus. Next base: position 182,233 of record NC_137045.1, read on the forward strand.
AACCACCAACCAACACCAACCAACCAACCCCAACCACCAACCACCACCAACCAACCAACCCCAACCACCAACCAACACCAACCAACCAACCCCAAACACCAACCAACACCAACCAACCAACCCCAACCACCAACCAACACCAACCAACCAACCCAAACCACCAACCAACATCAACCAACCAATCCCAACCACCAACCAACACCAACCAACCAACCACAACCACCAACCAACACCAACCAACCAACACCAACCACCAACCAACACCAACCAACCAACCCCAACCACCAACCAACACCAACCAACCAACCCCAACCACCAACCAAAACCAACCAACCAACCACAACCACCAACCAACACCAACCAACCAACACCAACCACCAACCAACACCAATCAACGAACACCAACCACCAGCCAACACCAACCAACCAACACCAACCACCAACCAACACCAACCAACCAACACCAACCACCAACCAACACCAACCAACCAACCCCAACCACCTGCCAACCCCAAACAACCAACCCCAACCACCAACCAACACCAACCGACCAACCCCAAACAACCAACCAACACCAACCGACTAACCCCAACCACCAACCAACACCAACCAACCAACCCCAACCACCAACCAACACCAACCAACCAACCCCAACCACCAACCAACACAACCAACCAACCCCAACCACCAACCAACCCCAACCAACCAACCCCAACCAACCAACCCCAACCACCAACCAACACCAACCAACCAACCCCAACCACCAACCAATACCAACCAACCAACCCCAACCACCAACCAACACCAACCAACCAACCCCAACCACCAACCAATACCAACCAACCAACCCCAACCACCAACCAACACCAACCAACCAACACCAACCACCAACCAACACCAAACAACCAACCAGAACCACCAAACAACACCAACCAACCAACCCCAAACCACCAACCAACACCAACCAACCAACCCCAACCTCCAACCAACACCAACCAACCAACCCCGAGCAACAACCAACACCAACCAACCAACCCCAACAACCAACCAAACCAAACAACCAACACCAATCATCAACCAACACCAACCAACCAACACCAGTCACCAACCAACACCAGTCACCAACCAACACCAACCAATGAACACCAACCACCAACCAACCCCAACCACCAACCAACACCAACTGACCAACCCCAACCACCAACCAACACCAACCAACCAACCCCAACCACCAACCAACACCAACCAACCAACCCCACCCACCAACCAACACCAACCAACCAACCCCAACCACCAACCAACACCAACCAACCAACCCCACCCACCAACGAACACCAACCAAAAAACCCCAACCACCAACCAACACCAACCAACCAACACCACCCACCAACCAACACCAACCACCAACCAACAACAACCAACCAACCCCAACCACCAAAAACACCAACCAACCAACCCCAACCACCAACCAACACCAACCAACCAACCCCAACCACCAACCAACACCAACCAACCAACCCCAACCACCAACCAACACCAACCAACCAACCCCAACTACCAACCAACCCCAACCAACCAACCCCAACCACTAACCAACACCTACCAACCAACCCCAACCACAAACCAACACCAACCAACCAACCCCAACCACAAACCAACACCAACCAACCAACCCCAACCACCAACCAACACCAACCAACCAACTCCAATCACCAACCAACACCAACCAACCAACACCAACCACCAACCAAAACCAAATAACCAACCCCAAACAACAAACAACACCAACCAACCAACACCATCCACCAACCAACACCAACCAACCAACTTCAACCACCAACCCCAACCACCAACCAACACCAACCAACCAACCCCACCCACCAACCAACACCAACCAACCAACCCCAACCACCAACCAACACCAACCAACCAACCCCAACCACCAACGAACCCCAACCAACCAACCCCAACCACCAACCAACACCAACCAACCAACCCCAACTTCCAACCAAAACTAACCAACCAACACCAACCACCAAGCAACACCAACCAACCAACCCCAACCACAAACCAGCACTAAGTAACCAACCCCAACCACCAACCAACACCAACCAACCAACCCCAACCACCAACCAACCCCAACCACCCACCAACCCCAACCACCAACCAACACCAACCAACTAACCCCAACCACCAACCAACACCAACCAACCAACCCCAACCACCAACCAACACCAACCAACCAACCCCAACAACCAACCAACACCAACCAACCAACCCCAACCACCAATCAACACCAACCAACCAACCCCAACCACCAACCAACACCAACCAACCAACCCCAACCACCAACCAACACCAACCAACCAACCCCAACCACCAACCAACACCAACCAACCAACCCCAACCACCAACCAACACCAACCAACCAACACCATCCACCAACCAACACCAACAAACTAACACCAACCACCAACCAACACCAACCAACCAACACCAACCACCAACCAACACCAACCACCCAACACCAACCACCAACCAACAAAAACCAACCAACACCAATCACCAACCAACACCAACCAACCATACCCACCACCAACCAACACTAACCAACCAACACCAACCAACCAACCCCAACCACCAACCAACCCCAACCAACCAACCCGAACTAAACAACCCCAACCAACCAACCCGAACTAACCAACCCCAACCAACCAACCCCAACCAACCAACCCCAACCACCAACCAACCCCAACCAACCAACCCCAACAACCAACCAACCAACCCCAACCACCAACCAACACCAACCAACCAACCACAACCGCCAACCAGCACCAACGAACCCCAACCACCAACCAACACCAACCAACCAACCCCAACCACCAACCAGCACCAACCAACCAACCCCAACCACCAACCAACACCAACCAACCAACACCAACCAACCAACACCAACCAACCACCAAACAACACCAACCAACCAACACCAACCACCAACCAACACCAACCACCCAACAACACCAACGAACCAACACCAACCACCAACCAAAACCAAGCAACCAACACCAACCACCAACCAGCACCAACCAACCAACACCAACCACTAACCAACACCAACCAACCAACACCAACCGCCAACCAACACAAGCCAACCAACCCCAACCACCAACCAACCAACCCCAACCACCAACCAACACCAACCAACCAACCCCAACCACCAACCAACACCAACCAACCAACCCCAACCACCTACCAACACCAACCAATCAACCCCACATCAACCGACACCAACCAACCAAACCCAACCACCAACCAACACCAACTGACCAACCCCAACCACCAACCAACACCAACCGACCAACCCCAACCACCAACCAACACCAACCGACCAACCCCAACCACCAACCAACACCAACCGACTAACCCCAACCACCAACCAACACCAACCAACCAACCCCAACCACCAACCAAAAACACCAACCACCAACCAACACCAACCAACCAACCCCGAACCACCAACCAACACCAACCAACCAACCCCAACCACCAACCAACACCAACCAACCAACACCAACCACCAACCAACACCAACCAACCAACACCAACCACCAACCAACACCAACCAACCAACACCAACCACCAACCAACACCAACTGACCAACCCCAACCACCAACCCACACCAACCAACCAACCCCAACGACCAACCAACACCAACCAACCAACCCACACCACCAACCAACACCAACCAACCAACCACAACCACCAACCAACCCCAACCAACCAACCCCAACCACCAACCAACACCAACCAACCAACCCCAACCACCAACCAACACCAACCAACCATCCCCAACCACCAACGAACACAACCAACCAACCCCAACCACCAACCAACCCCAAACAAACAACCCCAACCACTAACCAACACCAACCAACCAACCCCAACCACCAACCAACACCAACCAACCAACCCCAACCACCAACCAAAACCAACCAACCAATCCCAACCACCAACCAACACCAACCAACCAACCTTAACCACCAACCAACACCAAACAACCAACCCCAAACACCAAACAACACCAAACAACCAACCACAACCACCAACCAACACCAACCAACCAACACCAACCAACCAACCCCAATCTCCAACCAACACCAACCAACCAACCCCGAGCAACAACCAACACCAACCAACCAACCCCAACCACCAACCAAACCAAAACAACCAACACCAACCATCAAACAACGCCAACCAACCAACACCAGTCACCAACCAACACCAACCAACGAACACCAACCACCAACCAACCCCAACCACCAACCAACACCAACTGACGAACCCCAACCACCAACCAACACCAACCAACCAACCACAACCACCAACCAACCCCAACCAACCAACCCCAACCACCAACCAACACCAACCAACCAACCCCAACCACCAACCAACACCAACCAACCATCCCCAACCACCAACGAACACAACCAACCAACCCCAACCACCAACCAACCCCAAACAAACAACCCCAACCACTAACCAACACCAACCAACCAACCCCAACCACCAACCAACACCAACCAACCAACCCCAACCACCAACCAAAACCAACCAACCAATCCCAACCACCAACCAACACCAACCAACCAACCTTAACCACCAACCAACACCAAACAACCAACCCCAAACACCAAACAACACCAAACAACCAACCACAACCACCAACCAACACCAACCAACCAACACCAACCAACCAACCCCAATCTCCAACCAACACCAACCAACCAACCCCGAGCAACAACCAACACCAACCAACCAACCCCAACCACCAACCAAACCAAAACAACCAACACCAACCATCAAACAACGCCAACCAACCAACACCAGTCACCAACCAACACCAACCAACGAACACCAACCACCAACCAACCCCAACCACCAACCAACACCAACTGACGAACCCCAACCACCAACCAACACCAACTGACGAACCCCAACCACCAACCAACACCAACCAACCAACCCCAACCACCAACCAATACCAACCAACCAACCCCAACCACCAACCGACACCAACCAACCAACCCCAACCACCAACCAACACCAACCAACCAACCCCACCCACCAACCAACACCAACCAACCAACCCCAACCACCAACAAACACCAACCAACCAACACCACCCACCAACCAACACCAAGCAACCAACACCAACCACCAACCAACAATAACCAACCAACCTCAACCACCAAAAACACCAACCAACAAACCCCAACCACCAACCAACACCAACCAACCAACCCCAACCACCAACCAACACCAACCAACCAACCCCAACCACCAACTAACACCAACCAACCAACCCCAACTACCAACCAACACCAACCAACCAACCCCAGCCACGAACCAACACCAACCAATCAACCCCATCCACAAACCAACACCAACCAACCAACCCCAACCACAAACCAACACCAACCAACCAACCCCAACCACCAACCAACACCAACCAACCAACCCCAATTACCAACCAACACCAACCAACCAACACCATCCACCAACCAACACCAACCAACCAACCCCAACCACCAACCAACACCAAACAACCAACCCCACCCACCAACCAACACCAACTAACCAATCCCAACCACCAACCAACACCAACAAACCAACCCCAACCACCAACCAACCCCAACCAACCAACCCCAACCACCAACCAACACCAACCAACCAACCCCAACCACCAACCAACCCCAACCACCAACCAACACCAACCAACCAACCCCAACCACCAACCAACACCAACCAACCAACCCCAACCACCAACCAACACCAACCAACTAACCCCAACCACCAACCAACACCAACCAACCAACCCCAACCACCAACCAACACCAACCAACCAACCCCAACAACCAACCAACACCAACCAACCAACCCCAACCACCAATCAACACCAACCAACCAACCTCAACCACCAACCAACACCAACCATCCAACCCCAACCACCAACCAACACCAACCAACCAACCTCAACCACCAACCAACACCAACCAACCAACCCCAACCACCAACCAACACCAACCAACCAACACCAACCAACCAACACCAACCACCAACCAACACCAACCAACTAACACCAACCACCAACCAACACCAACCAACCAACACCAACCACCAACCAACACCAACCAACCAACACCAACCACCAACCAACCAACACCAATCACCAACCAACACCAACCAACCAACACCCACCACCAACCAACACTAACCAACCAACACCAACCAACCAACACCAACCACCAACCAACACCAACCAACCAACCCCAACCACCAATAAACACCAACCAACCAACACCAACCACCAACCAACACCAACCAACCAACACCAACCACCAACCAAAACCAACCAACCAACACCAACCACCAACCAATACCAACCAACCAACACCAACCAACCAACCTAAACCACCAACCAACACCAACCAACCAACCCCAACCACCAACCAACACCAACCAACCAACCCCAACCAACCAACCCCAACCAACCAACCCCAACCATCAACCAACACCAACAAACCAACCCGAACAACCAACCAACACCAACCAACCAACCCCAACCACCAACCAACACCAACCAACCAACCCCATCCACCAACCAACACCAACCAACCAACCCCAACCACCAACCAACACCAACCAACCAACCCCAACCACCAACCAACACCAACCAACTAATCACAACCACCAACCAACACCAACCAACCAACACCAACCACCCACCAACACCAACCAACCAACACCAACCAACCAACACCAACCAACCAACACCAACCACCAACCAACACTAACCACCAACCAACACCAACCACCAACACCATCCACCAACCAACCCCAACCACCAACCAACACCAACCAACCAACCCCAACCGCCAACCAGCACCAACCAACCCCAACCACCAACCAACACCAACCAACCAACACCAACCAACCAACACCAACCAACCAACCCCAACCACCAACCAACACCAACCAACCAATCCCAACCACCAACCAACACCAACCAACCAACCCCAACCACCAACGAACACCAACCAACCAACCCCAACCACCAACCAACATCAACCAACCAACCCCAACCACCAACCAACACCAATCAACCAACCCCAACCACTAACCAACACCAACCAACCAACACCAACCAACCACCAACCAATACCAACCAACCAACACCAACCACCAACCAACACCAACCACCAACCAACACCAACCACCAACCAACACCAACCACCAACCAACACCAACCACCCAGCAGCACCAACCAACCAACACCAACCACCAACCAAAACCAACCAACCAACACCAACCACCAACCAACACCAACCAACCAACACCAACCACCAACCAACACCAACCAACCAACACCAACCACCAACCAACACCAACCAACCAACACCAACCACCAACAAACACCAACCAACCAACCCCAACCACCAACCAACACCAACCAACCAACCCCAACCACCAACCAACACCAACCAACCAACCCCAACCACCAACCAACACCAACCAACCAACCCTAACCACCTACCAACACCAACCAACCAACCCCACACGAACCAACACCAACCAACCAACCAGAACTACCAACCAACACCAACTGACCAACCCCAACCACCAACCAACACCAACCGACCAACCCCAACCACCAACCAACACCAACCGACCAACCCCAACCACCAACCAACACCAACCGACCAACCCCAACCACCAACCAACACCAACCGACTAACCCCAACCACCAACCAACACCAACCAACCAACCCCAACCACCAACCAACCAACACCAACCACCAACCAACACCAACCAACCAACCCCAACCACCAACCAACACCAACCAACCAACCCCAACCACCAACCAACCCCAACCAACCAACCCCAACCACCAACCAACACCAACCAACCAACCCCAACTACTAACCAACACCAACCAACCAACACTAACCACCAACCAACACCAACCAACCAACACCAACCACCAACCAACACCAACTGACCAACCCCAACCACCAACCAACATCAACCAACCAACCCCAACCACCAACCAACACCAACCAACCAACCCCAACTACCAACCAACACCAACCAACCAACCACAACCACCAACCAACCCCAACCAACCAACCCCAACCACCAACCAACAACAACCAACCAATCCCAACCACCAACCTACACCAACCAACCAACCCCAACCACCAACCAACCAACACCAACCACCAACCAACACCAACCAACCAACACCAACCACCAACCAACACCAACCAACCAACACCAACCAACCCCAACCACCAACCAACACCAACCAACCAACCCCAACCACCAACCAACACCAACCAACCAACCCCAACCACCAACCAACACCAACCAACCAACCCCAACCACCAACCAACACCAACCAACCAACCCCACCCACCAACCAACACCAACCAACCAACCCCAACCACCAACCAACACCAACCTACCAACCCCAACCACCAACCAACACCAACCAACCAACCCCAACCACCAACCAACACCAACCAACCAACCCCAACCACCAAAAACACCAACCAACCAACCCCAACGACCAACCAACCAACCCCAACCACCAACCAACACCAACCAACCAACCCCAACCACCAACCAACACCAACCAACCAACCCCAACTACCAACCAACACCAACCAACCAACCCCAACCACCAACCAACACCAACCAACCAACCTCAACCACAAACCAACACCAACCAACCAACCCCAACCACCAACCAACACCAACCAACCAACCCCAACCACCAACCAACACCAACCAACCAACCCCAACCACCAACCAACACCAACGAACCAACCCCAACCACCAACCAACCCCAACCAACCAACCCCAACCACCAACCAACACCAACCAACCAACCCCAACCACCAACCAACACCAACCAACGAACACCAACCATCAACCAACACCAACCAACCAACACCAACCACCAACCAACACCAACCAAAAACCAACACCAACCAACCAACACCAACCAACCAACACCAACCACCAACCAACACCAACCAACGAACACCAACCATCAACCAACACCAACCAACCAACACCAACCACCAACCAACACCAACCAAAAACCAACACCAACCAACCAACACCAACCAACCAACACCAACCAACCAAGACCAACCACCAACCAACACTAACCACCAACCAACACCAACCAACCAACACCAAACACCAACCAACACCAACCAACCAACACCAACCAACCAACAGCAATCACCAACCAACACCAACCAACCAACACCAACCACCAACCAACACCAACCAACCAACCCCAACCAACCAACACCATCCAGCCAACACCAACCAACCAACACCAACCAACCAACACCAACCAACCAACACCAACCACCAACCAACACCAACCAACCAACACCAACCACCAACCAACACCAACCAACCAACACCAACCAACCAACACCAACCAACCAACACCAACCACCAACCAACACCAACCAACCAACACCAACCACCAACCAACACCAACCAACCAACACCAACCACCAACCAAAACCAACCAACCAACACCAACCACCAACCAACACCAACCAACCAACACCAACCACCAACCAACACCAACCAACCAACCCCAACCACCAACCAACCCCAACCAACCAACCCCAACCAACCAACCCCAACCACCAACCAACACCAACCAACCAACACCAACCACCAACCAACACCAACCAACCAACACCAACCACCAACCAACACTAACCAACCAACCCCAACCACCAACCAACCCCAACCAACCAACCCCAACCAACCAACCCCAACCACCAACCAACACCAACCAACCAACCCCAACCACCAACCAACACCAACCAACCAACCTTAACCACCAACCAACACCAAACAACCAACCCCAAACACCAAACAACACCAACCAACCAACCACAACCACCAACCAACACCAACCAACACCAACCAACCAACCCCAAACACCAACCAACACCAACCAACCAACCCCAACCACCAACCAACACCAACCAACCAACCCCAACCACCAACCAAACCAAAACAACCAACACCAACCATCAAACAACGCCAACCAACCAACACCAGTCACCAACCAACACCAACCAACGAACACCAACCACCAACCAACCCCAACCACCAACCAACACCAACTGACGAACCCCAACCACCAACCAACACCAACCAACCAACCACAACCACCAACCAACCCCAACCAACCAACCCCAACCACCAACCAACACCAACCAACCAACCCCAACCACCAACCAACACCAACCAACCAACCCCAACCACCAACGAACACCAACCAACCAACCCCAACCACCAACCAACCCCAAACCAAACAACCCCAACCACTAACCAACACCAACCAACCAACCCCAACCACCAACCAACACCAACCAACCAACCCCAACCACCAACCAAAACCAACCAACCAATCCCAACCACCAACCAACACCAACCAACCAACCTTAACCACCAACCAACACCAACCAACCAACCCCAAACACCAACCAACCCCAACCAACCAACCCCAACCACCAACCAACAACAACCAACCAACACCAACCAACCAACCCCAATCACCAACCAACACCAACCAACAAACACCGAGCACCAACCAACACCAACCAACCAACACCAACCACCAACCAAACCAAAACCAACCAACACCAACCATCAAACAACGCCAACCAACCAACACCAGTCACCAACCAACACCAACCAACGAACACCAACCACCAACCAACCCCAACCACCAACCAACACCAACTGACGAACCCCAACCACCAACCAACACCAACTGACCAACCCCAACCACCAACCAACACCAACCAACCAACCCCAACCACCAACCAATACCAACCAACCAACCCCAACCACCAACCGACACCAACCAACCAACCCCAACCACCAACCAACACCAACCAACCAACCCCACCCACCAACCAACACCAACCAACCAACCCCAACCACCAACCAACACCAACCAACCAACACCACCCACCAACCAACACCAACCAACCAACACCAACCACCAACCAACAATAACCAACCAACCCCAACCACCAAAAACACCAACCAACAAACCCCAACCACCAACCAACACCAACCAACCAACCCCAACCACCAACCAACACCAACCTATCAACCCCAACCACACAACAACACCAACCAACCAACCCCAACCACCAACCAACACCAACCAACCAACCCCAACCACGAATCAACACCAACCAATCAACCCCATCCACAAACCAACAGCAACCAACCAACCCCAACCACCAACCAACACCAACCAACCAACCCCAACCACCAACCAACACCAACCAACCATCCCCAACCAACCAACCCCAACCAACCAACACCAACCACCAACCAACACCAACCAACCAACCCCAACCACCAACCAACACCAAACAACCAACCCCAACCACCAACCAACACCAACCAACCAACCCCAACCACCAACCAACACCAACAAACCAACCCCAACCACCAACCAACACCAACCAACCAACCCCAACCACCAACCAACACCAACCAACCCCAACCACCAACCAACCCCAACCACCAACCAACACCAACCAACCAACCCCAACCACCAACCAACACCAACCAACCAACCCCAACCACCAACCAACACCAACCAACCAACCCCAACCACCAACCAACACCAACCAACCCCAACCACCAACCAACCACCAACCAACACCAACCAACCACCAACCACTAACCAACACCAACCAACCAACCCCAACCAACAACCAACCAACACCAACCAACCAACCCCAACCACCAACCAACACCAACCAACACCAACCAACACCAACCAACCAACACCAACCACCAACCAACACCAACCAACCAACACCAACCACCAACCAACCACCCAACCAACCAACCAACCAACACCAACCAACCAACCAACACCAACCAACCAACACCAAACCACCAACCAACACCAACCAACCAACCCCAACCACCAACCAACACCAACCAACCAACACCAACCACCAACCAACACACCAACCAACCAACACCAACCAACCACCCAAACCACCAACCAACACCAACCAACCAACCCAACCACCAACCAACCAACACCAACCAACCAACCAACCAACCAACCAACACCAACCAACCAACCAACCAACCAACACCAACCAACCAACCAACCAACCAACCAACACCAACCAACCAACACCAACCAACCAAACCACACCAACCAACCAACCAAAACCAACCAACCAACACCAACCAACCAACACCAACCACCAACCAACACCAACCAACCAACACCAACCACCAACCAACACCAACACCAACCAACACCAACCAACCAACACCAACCACCAACCAACACCAACCAACCAACCAACACCAACAAAACAACCCCAACCAAAAACCACCAACCAACCCAACAAAAAACAACCCCCAACCAACACCAACCAACCAACACCAACCACCCAACACCAACCAACCAACACCAACCAACCAACCAACACCACACACCAACCAACCAACCAACCAAACCAACCAACCACCAACCACCACCAACCAACACCAACCAATCAACCAACCAACACCAACCACCAACCACCCAACCAACCAACACCAACCACCCAACCAACCAACACCACACAACCAACACCAACCAACGAACCAACCAACACCAACCAACCAACCACCAACCAACCAATCAACCAACCAACACCAACCACCAACCAACACCAACCAACCAACACCAACCACCAACCAACACCAACCACCAACCAACCACCAACCAACACCAACCAACCAACCCAACCACCAACCAACACCAACCAACCAACCCCAACCACCAACCAACACCAACCAACCAACCCCAACCACCAACCAACACCAACCACCAACCAACACCAACCAACCAACCAACACCACCAACCAACACCAACCACCAACAAACACCACCCAACTAACCCCAACCACCAACCAACACACCAATCAACCAACCAAAACACCAACCAACCAACAAACCAATCAACCAACCAAAACACCAACCAACCAACCAAAACACCAACCAACCAACCAAACAACACCAACCAACCAACCCCAACCACCAACCAACACCAACCAACCAACCCCAACCACCAACCAACACCAACCAACCAACCCCAACCACCAACCAACACCAACCAACCAACCCCAACCAACCAACACCAACCAACCAACCAACACCAACCAACCAAAACCAACCAACCAACACCAACCAACACCAACCAACCAACCCCAACCACCAACCCCAACCACCAACCAACACCAACCAACCAACCAAAACCAACCAACACCAACCACCAACCAACACCAACCACCAACCAACACCAACCAACCAACCCCAACCACCAACCAACACCAACCAACCAACACCAACCACCAACCAACACCAACCAACCAACCCCAACCACCAACCAACCACCACCAACCAACCCCAACCACCAACCAACCAACCAACCCCAACCAATAACCAACACCAACCAACCAACCAACCACCAACCAACCCCAACCACCAACCAACACCAACCAACCAACCCCAACCACCAACCAACACCAACCAACCAACCCCAACCACCAACCAACACCAACCAACCAACCCCAACCACCAACCAACACCAACCAACCAACCCCAACCACCAACCAACACCAACCAACCAACCCCAACCACCAACCAACACCAACCAACCAACCCCAACCACCAACCAACACCAACCAACCACAATCACCAACCAACACCAACCAACCAACACCAACCAACCAAAACCAACCACCAACCAACACCAACCAACACCAACCACCAACCAACCCAACCACCAACCAACACCAACCTACCAACCAACACCAACTTACCAACCAACTCCAACCAACCAACCCCAACCACCACCAACCAACACCAACCACCACCAACCAACACCAACCACCAACCAACACCAACCAACCAACCCCAACCACCAACCAACACCAACCAACCAACAAAAACCACCAACGAACACCAACCACCAACCAACACCAACCAACCAACACCAACCACCAACCAACACCAACCAACCAACACCAACCACCAACCAACACCAACCAACCAACACCAACCACCAACCAACACCAACCAACCAACACCAACCACCAACCAACACCAACCAACCAACACCAACCAACCAACACCAACCAACCAAAACCAACCACCAACCAACACCAACCACCAACCAACACCAACCAACCAACACCAAACACCAACCAACACCAACCACCAACCAACACCAACCAACCAACACCAACCACCAACCAACACCAACCAACCAACACCAACCACCAACCAACACCAACCAACCAACCCCAACCAACCAACCACCAACCAACACCAACCACCAACCAACACCAACCAACCAACACCAACCACCAACCAACACCAACCAACCAACACCAACCACCAACCAACACCAACCAACCAACACCAACCAACCAACACCAACCAACCAACACCAACCACCAACCAACACCAACCAACCAACACCAACCACCAACCAACACCAACCAACCAACACCAACCACCAACCAACACCAACCAACCAACACCAACCACCAACCAACACCAACCAACCAACACCAACCACCAACCAACACCAACCAACCAACCCCAACCACCAACCAACCCCAACCAACCAACCCCAACCAACCAACCCCAACCACCAACCAACACCAACCAACCAACACCAACCACCAACCAACACCAACCAACCAACACCAACCACCAACCAACACCAACCAACCAACCCCAACCACCAACCAACACCAACCAACCAACCAACACCAACCAACCAACCCCAACCACCAACCAACACCAACCAACCAACCCCAACCACCAACCAACACCAACCAACCAACCCCAACAACCAACCAACACCAACCAACCAACCCCAACCACCAACCAACACCAACCAACCAACCCCAACCACCAACCAACACCAACCAACCAACCCCAACCACCAACCAACACCAACCAACCAACACCAACCAACCAACACCAACCACCAACCAACACCAACCAACCAACCCCAACCACCAACCAACACCAACCAACCAACCCCAACCACCAACCAACACCAACCAACCAACCCCAACCACCAACCAACACCAACCAACCAACCCCAAACACCAACCAACCCCAACCACCAACCAACACCAACCAACCAACCCCAACCACCAACCAACACCAACCAACCAACCCCAACCACCAACCAACACCAACCAACCAACCCCAACCACCAACCAACACCAACCAACCAATCACAACCACCAACCAACACCAACCAACCAACACCAACCACCAACCAACACCAACCAACCAACACCAACCAACCAACACCAACCACCAACCAACACCAACCAACCAACACCAACCACCAACCAACCCCAACCACCAACCAACACCAACCAACCAACCCCAACCACCAACCAGCACGGGTATGGTATGGTCGGGTATGGTATGGTGAGACTGGGTAGGATTAGGTTTAGGGTTAGATGCGGTTAGGCTGCGTCAGAATTGGTTAGGTTAGGTATGAGGAGGTTTCGTGAGATTGTGAGGTTAAATACAATTAGACTACTTTAGGTGAGGTTAAGTTAGATTAGGTTGGGTTAATTTAGGTTGGATTAGGTCATTCGAGGTTAGGCAGGATTCAGTTAGAGCAAATATAGATTGGTTAGTTGAGACTAGGCCTATATAAATTGGTTTATGCATTGCAGTCTGTTGTTGGTCCGTCCTTCCAAAGTCAAATATCACGGAGGTGGGCGTGGTTTTGTGTGTGTGTGTGTGTGTGTGTGTGTGTGTGTGTGTGTGTGTGTGTGTGTGTATGTATGTTCGGTTCGTGTTTCGTCTATTTTATATATTTTGTGTGTGCCTTGTGTGACTGAAACTTTCTGTTTGTATGTTTCACTTCTCTTGTGTCTGAGAGTGGACTGCTTAAAAATAGCGTCCTTTATAGTTACGATTCCCTTTTCCTCAGTATAGCATATGTTTTTAGTTTATTTAGCTCCTTCTGGATGATTGTATAAGAGCTTTGTGGAAAATACTAGAACTAGAACGATGGCAGTAGATACAGCCTTGTGTACCAGATATCCTGCCCAAGTTTCATTAGCAGATATCTTGCCCAAGTTGAATAAAGTCGTCTGAAGTAAGAATAAGCTTGAAGAGACGTTGCTGTACTGAAAGTCGTTGGATATGCCTTGTTTTATATCTTCTCGTATGTGGCTGCGAGATAACAGACTCAGGTTCAGTCTTTTATAGCAAGCGTTAAGAGATATCTCAGTGCATTCCTAATTATGAAGGTTAATATGTCAATGGAATGTTTCTAAAGCTTTCCGCCTCCTCTCAAGTAAGGATGTTTACTGTCTATCAAACTCTTCCTGTTGGTAACATTACTGGTATATGTTTACAGCTCCCCACCTCTCAGGCATGGGTGTTTACTCGTGTCTGTTACATGGGTTTCTATTACACTCGTCATATTGGTAATCTGTCGATGGTATGTTTTTCAAGCCTCCTACCTCCCTCTCGTGCAAGGGTGTTTATTATCTATTACACTCCTCCTATTCGTAATTTGTCAAGAGCATGTTTTTAGCTTCCGACCTCCCTTGTACAAGGCTTTTTACTGCTGATTACACACATCATAAAGGGAGTCGCACACGTCCTGTCTGATTATACAATGACAACTCTCTCAAATCATTTATGGTCTTCTCATAGCCTTCATCAGCCTCTGAACCAAGTAGTCTCGTCTGCTTATACTTGCACTTCTCATAGTCCTCATCAGCCTACGAACTACCTATCCAAGCCGTACATAAAGCCAATCAGTCCCACAGAGTCCTGCAGATCCACCTTAGATATAACCATATCTCCACACACACACACACACACACACACACACACACACACACACACACACAAAATACTCTCTAACGGATCATGCTGGTGAGGAAATGTCTTTATGTAAATGTGGTGGTGTGGGAGGTTGCCATGGTAACACAGTCACCTACCACCAGTCAAGTAAGGATCTTCTTATCGATATATTTTGGATAAGGCTGGTTAATATCCCTTTGAACACACACACACACACACACACACACACACACACACACACACACATGTAATCAAGTTTGGTAAAAGTGGAAAAAGACCTGATTGGGAATATAAGTTAGGAAATAAAACCCTATACACATCAGAAAGAGAGAAAGACCTAGGTGTGATTATCAATAACAGACTATCTCCGGCTGACCACATCAGCGAGAAGGTACGGAACATGTATACACTGCTTGCAAATATGAGAATAGCATTCACATACATAAATGAAGACATGCTAAGAAGGATAATAACATCATTCATTAGACCAACCCTGGAATATGCATCAGTAGTCTGGAGTCCTCATCTCAAAAAGCACATAGACAAGATTGAAAAAGTTCAAAGGGCCACTACAAGATGGATACCAAGCTTAAGGGACCTAAGCTACGAAGAAAGACTAAATCAACTGAATCTACCAACACTACAGGAGAGAAGGAAAAGAGGTGACATGATATAAGTGCATATCAGGGGAGGAGAAAATAGACATAAATGATTACTTAACATATGGAGAAGCATCAGCAAGAGGATACTGCAAAAAACTGCATAAGAAGAGAGGTGATAAAGACGTAAGGAAATTCAGTTTCCCAAACAGAGTAATTGATCAATGGAATGCACTACCAAATGAAATAGTGTGTGCCAAAACAACTCACAGATTTAAGGATATGTACGATAAATATGGTTTAAGACACGGGACAGTACGAGCTTGACTCATTCCTGTAAAGATACAATTAGGTAAGAACAATTAGGTAAGAACACACACACCTGCACATAGCTGCACTTCCACATATCCACACCTCACAATGTCTCCAAAGTCACATGCAGTAGGATATGGCATAGAAGACCCTGGTTGTGGTATGATTACCCCAGTGAATCCTGGATCATACTTTTTTATTTTATTCATACTATCTCAAGACGACTTTATTTAATACGATAAATCAGTGGCAGTGACGGTTAACTAAGATATTACTCCTTTCGCATGGGTGACGAGGGGCCAGTAACATGAGCAACGAACAGAGAGCTACAGTATGTGGCATTTCTTTTCTGCAGTGTGTCACAATATCCCGCCGCACACCACCACACATCCCCGCCAGTCCCTTTCTACTCACCAGTCTTCGAAACGACCTAACATTATCTTTCCAAAGCAACGAAGTGTAGATGTTGATACAAATAAACGTGAAATACAATTATGTCTTAGTTTCTCTCCTAAGCTGAACATGTCATCAAATAAATAACTGATATTTTGTGTAATTACCCTTTTGAAATGTTAACGGGCTTAAATATTAGCCGTAAATAACAAGCATAATTAAGTAAGCATTCTGTGAAAATGCTCTGAGTACATAATGGGTTAATTAAGGACGCCAGAATTTAAGAACAAACCAAAGAATAGCCAGCGAACTCAGGCATGACCAAAAGCACCCCACATGGCCTCCCTAGCATTGGAGTACTGGATATGTTGGTACTCCACTATCTGTGTTAGTCATGGAGGCTCAGTAGTACCCTTAAGACAAGTTACTATATGAAAATCTGGTTGGAAAACTTTGAAAGCTTAGAAGTGCAGAGATACCAAGAGCTGAGATAATGCTCAAAATGTCGTCTATTGAATTAAAAGGAACCGATCAAGCCAGTCACTGCTCACATGTCGTAACTCTACCAGACATTTCTAGCCTGAAGATTCCATACAATTCGTCAATGAAGGCTGGAATGCTGATCTCTCAAACTACTACTACTACTACTAACACTGCTCCTACGACTACTATTAACAGTAAACTCCCAGCCCAAAAGCAGTCAAGATGGAGAGTTCCCAGCTCCTACATCACTTCAAAAACTCTTTACCTAAAATCTCGTGGCCAGTGACATGCAAGATTTTCGCATAATACTCTGTACGTAGAACGAATAACATGCTAGTTTATGGAATACAGGAGTCTGCCACAACTCTCCATTTGGGGAAAAGAATGGTTAAAGGAAAAAACGTAGACAGAGGAGAGTGGGAGAAGGCTGTGGTATTGGACTGTTCGGGGTACTATCGATGTTTTCACTGCCTTTTTTTCTCATATACAGAGTGAAACTAAAGCTTTATTAATCCTCAGATACGCACATCATTGTTAACTGACGTGATCTGGTACGAGTATGGCTGAAAACAAAATATGTAATCAGAAAAGCGACCAGAAAAAAAAAAAATCGTTGTTTCTGCTACTAGTGGATGTTATTACAGTCAACCGAGAAAGCCCGATGAAGGTATGTGTTTGGCCAGGTTTATATATCTATCTTTCAGTCTGTCTACCTGACCGCCTGCCTCTCTGCCTTTTCTGCCTCCCTGCCTGCCAGCCTGTCTGTTAGCAAGATTATAAGGAAAAGTCAGCAGATTATCTTATTTCTTTATTTAGATTTTGAATTTACTATTCTAAACAAACCCTTACGAACTCGGGAACGTTGTCGCTGGAATCCAAGCAGGAAGAGTCAGCGGACAGTGAATAATTGTTCGCAGTTACCCATCCATTTTACTGCTTTCTCTGAATAGGAAGCCCACCCCGACTTAATCTGTTGCGTCACAAAACGTGCGCGGGGAAGTCAAGCGAGCAGATCATCTCTGTCATTAGACTTTGAGTTAGGTTTGGATGAAGTAATTTTTTTTTTTTTTTTAATAGCATTCAGTAAAAGGTCAGGGGTACAAGACAAAGATAAAGGTTCAGTCAGCCGTCATGTCCGAGCGAGAGGCTCATCAATTTCGAAGCATTGTGATGAGCAAGTAATAAACAGTAGCTCAGAGATAGACTTCGTGGAGAGAGTGCATCAGCACTTCACGTCTACACGATTATTTGATTTTCTGTTACAATACTCTAGAATCACAGGTGTTTATTGATAAAGTGGACTGGCGTTTGAATCGACTGTGAGGCACGAGAGTTGTTGGCGTCACTTCATAAGCTGGTGGATAGATTTTGCTGGATTTTCTCGCCATTGTCCTCCTGCCTGTGATCTCGCCTTGTTCCCGCTGCACCCTCCAAAGGTATGCTGTTTGGCTTTTTCTATACTCGCTGCTCACGACCCTGAGGTTGTCATTATCGTACCCTGGGAACTTACCATTCAAAAGCGCGACCGATTTCGTATCATATTATGCACGAATCGATATAATAAGCACGAATATATTATACACGAATGTTATTATACACGAACATATTATACACGAATCACATGCGTCTCATATAATATCAACCTCAGAGGCGTGCCCCACGACTATAATTCTGTACTCGTTTTACTCTAACTTGGCTCAAATTTTCCATCCCTCCAACCTGAATGCTGAGTTGTAGGAATTGATTAATGCTAGAAAACGTAAGTCACAAAAAAGTGGTATGGAAAGGAAGCCGTAGCGTTGTCCGTCTCTTCCAATGATCCATGTGAAGTAAGCTGCAAAAGGACGAAAATTTGGGCCACTTAACAATGAGAAAATAATATACTACGTGTTACAATGATAATCTAGGACGCTGTGGACGGTTGAGAAGTTTGCGGTTTGCAATAGAGGGACAGGAAGACAGAGAGACAGACAGGCAGAAGACAGACAGATACAAGGCAAGGAGACACAAAGGGGAGACGAAGCGTGGCATTATTATTAGTGTAGATGACTACAGAGCACATTGCATTTGTGCCCTAACTTTAAAAGCATGTCTTCTCATGCAGAGGTTCTTTGACGAGTAGTGAACTAACAAACAGACAGAAACACACACAGAAACACACACACACACACACACACAGAAACACACACACACACAGAAACACACACACACACACACACACACACACACACACACACACACACACACACACACACACACACACACACACAAATACTCTCTAATAGAACATACTGGTTGGGAAATGTGTTTACGTAACTTTGGTGTGGGACGTTGCCATCGGAACACGCAGGCACCTCCTGCCAGACAAGCAAAGATTTTCTTAACGAAATAGATTTGCATAAAGCTAGTTAATATCCTTTTGTACACACACACACACACACACACACACACACACACACACACACACACACACACACACACACACATTTCCTAACATGTATACACAAACCTCCATTCACACTCGCTATGAACTTGGCCATCACTCCACAAGCAGCATCCCTTCCGGACACACACACAGATTCACCTCCGTAAGCACAGACAACTCAACACACACACACACACACACACACACACACACACACACACACACACACACACTGGGTGTGTGCGTGTGTGAAGGTCACAGCCTTGCCCATAGATCGGACTATATGAGCTCTCAGCTCCCTTCCGGGAGGGTAAAAGCTGACGATCACGACCATCAAGTGATCCTGACCGACCCGGTGAATTACACACACACACACACACACACACACACACACACACACACACACAGTACAGGAAACCTCTACAAATGGTAAGAAGCAGACAAGAAACATTCAGATATTATGGATCTACAGTAAGAAGTGTGAACGTCGGGGGTAGGGTTGCGAGAGGTAGACCGAAAAAGACCTGAGACGAGGTCATAGAGTGTGACCTCAGGGATAAGGGACTGAATAGGGAGGCTGCCAGAGATCAAGCAGCGTGGAGAGCCATCATGTGACTAAGGCCGACGCATGCAAGCTTACTGGAGCTTTTATAAAAGATACGATACGATCACAGTACAAAGCAACTGATTAAGCAGCCAATAACTTAGTGTAGAATCCGAATGCAGTATAGATATCGCTGGGAAATAAGCCAGGAAAGATGTGATAAACTGTAGATTAGGAGGAAAAAATGGAAAACACAATCCACTGAGTGTCCACATATAGAGCCACATAGAAATTTATATTAGACCACCTCCATTAAGAAATAAAAGGACCTTTTAACATGGACGCAACGTAAGAACAAGAGAGAGAGAGAGAGAGAGAGAGAGAGAGAGAGAGAAACGAAAAGATAATGGACAGTATAAAGATTCGTCGAAGTTACATAAGGGTCCCCTACATTTTGTGGGAATTTTCTTTATTGCAAGCCCCGCCCCTAATGCGGCGTCTACTAGTCTGCCTCAACCCATTTAAAACCCCCCCATGCCCAGTCTGAGACCCTCAGTGTCGCTCTTGGCAAGGTGGAGTGTATATCTGCTTCGGTTAGCACATGGCGCCAGGCCGTCTAACTCTTCATCCGCATGTCGCTCGTCACCGCCTCAGTTACCAAATGTTATACGGGGAGTGTATAAGTGCGCCGCCCAGCCAGTCTCGCGTCATGGCAAGGGCGGAACATGTTCGTGTTTCGCTGAGGGTTCACTTAAGCACCAATAGTTTATTTATTACTGACCCTTTTATTAATCAACTACTTAGTTCACACCCTGCAATTCACTTAAGACTCTAAACCACCTCTACACCCATTATCAAGATCACGGCAGCCACGTAATAACCCGCCAGTCTCATATCCAGCACCCCGGCCTCAGACCCTGACCCCCCCATACTCCCCTTCCTCCACCCCTCCCCTTTCCTTATCCCCCTACCCAGAATTGATTAGGTTAAGTATGTGGAGGTTACGTGAGATTGTGAGGTTAAATACAATTAGACTGGGTTAGGTGAGGTTAAGTTAGATTAGGCTGGGTTAATTTAGGTTGGATTAGGACATTCGAGGTCAGGCGAAATTCAGTTCGAGCAAATATTTATAGGTTAGGTAAGACTGGGCTAAAATAAATCGGTTTAGATATGATTAGGTTGGTTTGGGTTAGGTGAAGTTGAAATACAGAACCACAGGTGTTTATTGATAAAGTGGACTGGCGTTTGAACCGATTATGAGGCACGAGTGTTGTTGACGTCACTTCATAAGCTGGTGGTTAGATTTTGCTGGATTTTCCCGCAATTATCCTCCTGTCTGTGATCTGTCGCCTTGTTCCCACTGCACCCACGGAAGGTATGCTGTTTGACTTCATTCTGTACTCTGACTTGGCCTACAATTTCCATCTATCCAACTTGAATACTGAGTTGTAGCAATAGATTAATACTAGAACATGTAAGTCACAAAAAAGTGCCAATGAAGAGAAGCCGTAGCGCTGCACTTTTCTGCTAATGACCCATATGAAGTAAAGGGCAAAAGGACGAAAATCTGGGTCAAGTTACCCTGAAAAAAAGTAATATAATGCAGGATAGTATGATATTCTAGGAAGTTGTGGACAGTTGAGAGTTGTTTGTGAATTGCAATAAAGGGACAGGCAGACAGACAGACAGATAGAGGACAGACAGAGGCAGAGAACGGAGACACGTTAGGGGAGAAGAATCCTGACGTTATTATGAGTGTAGTTGACTTCATAGCATACTACATTATATTTGTGCCCTAACTTTAGTAGCATGTTTATGTATAACCAAGGTTCGTTGACAAGTAGTGAACTAACACACGCACACACACACACGCACACACACACACACACAATATTGTCTAACAGTAGTTGGTGGTGGGGAAATTTGTGTATGTAACTGTGGTGGTGTTGGGAGGTTGCCATGGTAGCACACTGGCCCCGCACACACACACACACACACACACACACACACACACACACACACACACACACACACACACACACACACTGCAACCACATCAAATCATACACCCCCCATCTCCCCACACCCCCATACATACAACATATCCCCCCCTCACCCCCACACATAATGCAACCACATCAAACCATACACCCCCCACGCACCACCCAACACACACAACACATCCAAACCCACCCACCCACCCACCCACACACACACACACACACACACACACACACACACACACACACACACACACACACACACACACACACACACACACACACACACACACACACACACTGCAACCACATCAAACGATACACCCCCACCCACCACACACAACACACACACACACACACACACACACACACACACACACACACACACACACACACACACACACACACTGCTACCACATCAATCTGTACACCCCACCCCCCACTCCCCGGACACAAAACATCCACACACACACACACACACACACACACACACACACACACACACATACATACATACACACACACACACACACACACACACACACACACACACACACACACACACACACACACACACACAGCAACCACATCAAACCATTCACCCCCACCCCCCACCCTCCACACACAACACATTCACCCACCCACTCACACACACACACACACACACACACACACACACACACACACACACACACACACACACACACACACACACCATCCACATCAAACCATTCATCCCCAACCCCCACACTCCACACGCAACACATCCATCCACCCACCCACCCACACACACACACACACACACACACACACACACACACACACACACACACACACATATAGTACTCTGTGGTGGAACTTGCTGGTGAGGAAATGTATGTATGTAACTGTGATGGTATCGGGAGGTTGCCATGGTAACACACAGGCACCTCGCACCACACAAACACACACACACACACACACACACACACACACACACACACACACACACACACACAGAATTTATTTTTGGGTAGGGCTGGTAAAGAGACCTTTATGATCATGAGAGTTAATAGAGACAGTATTAACACTCTTATGACTCACTCTCAGCTGAATGCTATCGCCCAGCAGTACCTGGAATAAAATACTAGAGTTGCCCCTACCATGAGAGGGCCCGGGTACCATCTAGTGGTTGTAAAAGTAGCTAGACAAGTCTCTCGTCTTGGTAGGTGTCGCTACTTGGTTACTTTTGCTAGTGGCCGTATGACGGTGGAAGGACGATGGTGTGTGTGTATTGCTGTGCATCATTTCCCTGAAGTGTTGGATATTTGCTGTTCTTAGCCATTAAGGTGACTACATTAGGACACAAGGATATCGCACTGACAGCCAGGAAGTATCATGGCCCAAAGAAATATTACCTATGAGGCTACTAGACGTAATTCTGATGAGACAAGGGGGCTGTTGGTGTGAGGGAGATGGAGGCCTTGTACCGCCTCAATCTTGGTGTCTCAGACCAGTGAAATAGCAGTATGAGTGTCATCCTGTAGATTCTCGTTCCGATCAGACCGGTGGACTAGGCTTACCTGCCTCCTTGTCCATGTCCACCCAACAGTACAGTTTGGGACCTAAATGTATACTGATAAGTGCGATTCAGATATGAGAGGGACAATGTGATGGAAAAAATTATTGTATGTAAATTATTTTGTCCTGAAGCACACACACACACACACACACACACACACACACACACACACACACACACACAAAGTATATTATGGTGTTGTTCCTTCATTTGCCTAGGCCGAGATCGTCGTTATTTTGCAGCTGATTTCCCGTAGTGTAGTGGTAAATTTGGATAAATATACAGCTCTGCATCATTTCCACGTCCCTTCTTCGTGACTAGCATCAATCTAGTGTTAACCCCTTGTCACAACACAAAATTTAAGAAAGAGATTGCAATTTTACGCCAAGTTAGATTGAACAGGGGTCCTTATCCTGCAGCAGTGTGTCACAGGCTGATGATGATGATAATAGGGTTGTCGGAGATGATATTGATAATGATGATAGTGATGCTGCTGATGATAGTGATGTTGAAACTCCTGAACCAACTAACTGGACCGAGATTATGGTGATTGTAATGATGATGAAGCAGTTGGGATAATAATGATGATGATGATGACGGTGATGGAACTTATGTAGTAACTCTTTAACAGGGTTGTGATGATTGCTGTGCTTGACGCTGTTGCTCCTGGCGATGATGATGATGATGATGACGATGATGATGATGATGATGATGATGATGATGACGACTACGACAACGATGATGATGGTGATGACGATGATGATGGTGACGGCGACGATCTTCATGTCTATGGCTGAGTCACCTCTTGTTTTTCGTTTCTCTTCAAATGTATTTGGTGACTGTGTGTAGGAGAGAGAGAGAGAGAGAGAGAGAGAGAGAGAGAATGTGTGTGTGTGTGTGTGTGTGTGTGTGTGTGTGTGTGTGTGTGTGTGTGTGTGTGTCCGCGCATGCTTGTGTGTATTTGCGTGCGTGCGTGCGTGTGTACAACATTTCCCTCACACTCGAACTATTTATATCATAAGAGTGCAAATGAGGTCAGGGATATTGCTCTTCTTGGCCATACAAATGCTAAACATTTACACTATATTCTGAAAAAACATACTGGATTCCTAAGGTCACTCAATGGGTTTCAAAAATCATTGTTCACTGTCTCTTTATTTATCGCAAGGAAAGGGATGGATGTGTGTCCGAAATAGTAGCTCAGTTTTGGTCTTTCTCTGGACCGTGAATGATTTAAATGGAATAATTCTCCTTATTTATATTGGTTTAGTTGTGAGGATGCAACACACGTTTTGTTTACGTTTTATCAGGGCACATCAAAGAGCGGCCATGTCCATCTGCTTCTCACTAATGATTTTCGAACGAGGTTCTACATTCCTCTAGATTTTAGGGACAGTGAAGCCGCACAGCACCACAACACGCCATACCATACCATACCACATCACAAAACCCCACACCACAAAACCCCACACCACACAACCCCAAACCACACCACCCCAAACCACACCACCCCACACCACACCACCCCAAACCACACCACCCCACACCACACCACCCCACACCACACCACCCCACACCACACCACCCCAGACTTTACCGCACCACCCCAAACTTTACCACACCAACCACCCTTCCACACCACACCACCCCAAACTTTACCACACCAACCACCCTTCCACACCACACCACACCAAGGGGATTAACCAAAGGGTCCTTAAGCTCCCGCATCTAGTAATTCTGAGCTTGTTTCCAGGAAACTCCACACACACACCTCAGGTCACGTCTTTCACAGAAGAGATAACAGAAGGAGAGCGAGCGTAACTGAATGGCAAGCCAGAGATGGAGTGAGAAGAAGAGGTGCACAGAGAACAAGATGGAGAGATCATATGATGCAGATCTACCGAGCAAGGACGGAAAACAGACTAACAATCAATGGATCAGAGTGGAGAAAGGTGAGAGGGTCCTTATCATGCAGTGGTGTGTCACAGGCTGATGGTGATGATATTGATGGTGATAATGATGTTGATGCTGATGGTGGTGATGCTTTAACATCTCAACGTATGAGGTTACAGAATGCACAATGAGGCTGCATAGTCAGGAAATGGAAGAATATGAGTGCATTTAAGTATTTATGCAATATGATGAATAAGGATGGAAGATTAGAGGATGAAGTGACTGAAATGATACATCAGGGAAGGAGGGCTGTTTGCTCTCTAAAAAGTAGTGATTAGGAAGAGGGAACTGAGGATGAAAGTGTTAAAAAAAAGGGCACTGCATGCTGTGATTCCCACTTTAAAGTATGGAAGTGAAGCTTGGACCTTGCTGGAAGGACACAAGTCAAGAGTGAGAGCGGTGGAAATGAGCTACTTGAGAGGAGCATGTGGAATTTCATAGAGAGAGAGACAGACAAATGGGCAGATGAAGGAGCGTTGTGATGTTAATGTGGATGAGATTGAAAGCGCTAAGAGAAATACTTCGAGATGGTTTGGCCATGTGGAGAGGATGAAGAATAAGAGAATGACTAGAAGAGTGCACATGAGGTAGCTGGAAGGATAGAGGGGGATGGGAAGACCGATGATGAGATGAAGGGAAAGAGAAGAAACATATGAGTGGGATACTTGAGCTAAATGGTAGAGGACAGTACATCATGAAGGTGATTTGCTTGTGGTCACCCCTTACGGGATTAAGGGTCTGGCTATAGATAAACAGATATAGATAAATAGATAGATAGGTCGGTGATGATGATAATATGATATTGATGATGATGATGATGATGATGAGAATGGTAATGGTAATGAGAATGACGGTGTATATAATGATGATGATGATAATGACGACGACAGCTATGATGATGATGATGATGATGATGATATTGATGATGATTTTTGTCGGCAGGTGGAAGGGCGAAACAGCAGGAACTCTACCATCGGTCCAAGCATCCACGATTCCACATCCATCCATCCGTCCGTCCATCCATCCATCCGTCCAATCTTGCTTGGTGTTAAAAGCTAAGTCTATTTAACTTAAGTAGTACCAATGGCTTCTTCATAAACTTTCCAGCTGTCTGAACAGATCTGCGTAGCTTTAAAAATTTCTAGAATAACTCGGTTCTGGTGCTCAGTTTGGTACTTTTATTTTCATTTTATCAGCACTGGCGAGGCAGATATTGAGAAAAGTCCCTCAAGTAACTCCTATCATTTTTTTTACTAGGTTTCTAATGATGTCCATAGATCCGTTGTTGCTTTAACAGTTTCCTAGACAACACAGTCTTGGCGCTGTTCTCTGCCACCCTATTATACCATGTCATATAGTGTTCTCGCTTGCTTGCTCTCTACGCTCGCTCGGTTGAACAATAAATCACTGAAGAAAAGGTGGTATAAAGCCCCCTAAGCCGCCATAGTATTACATCCTCGGTATGCAGTTCGTTCCCTGTGGCCTTGTAACTTTGTGTACCAGAAGCGCTTACAAAATAACTTGAAATAATTTTCCTTTCTTAACTATACTCGTTTCACTTTAACTTGGCCTGAGTTGTTGTTGTTGTTCTTGTTACATCTTAGGCTCCTCTGGATGTGAACCCAGTGTTATGTTGAAGGACTGTCTGTGTTGTGGTGGTGTGGTGCAGGAAGTGAGTGGGTGTGCTGTGGTGTGGGGGTGCCACTTTGCAGTATGAGCACAGGGGATTGTATGTGTGTTATATTTTGTGTTAGTATTGTAGCAGGGAAGGTTGGTGTACTCGTGTCTCTGGGTTCGGTAGTGTCTGAAGGGTGTATGGCTGGTGGTGGCACATGAAGGATGCTGTTTGGTAGAAAGTTTTGGCTGGCTAGGGTGTCTGTGTGTTTATGTATGTGTTTGGTATAGAAAGTTTTGGCTGGCTGGGGTGTCTGTGTATTTATGTATGTGTTTGGTATAGAAAGTTTTGGCTGGCTGGGGTGTCTGTGAGTTTATGTATGTGTCTGGGAAGTGTGGAGTCGGGTGGAGGAGGGGACATGTTGCAAAGATAATCTGTGTAGTGTTGGGCGGTTGTTCGATTTTGTTTCTTTGTGGAGAGGATGATGCAACATAAGGTTACAAGGGTGGGACGGATCTTGAGCTGAAGTGATGAACTGTGGGCCTCTCATATTCACGTGGTATCTGACTGAAATTAGTTATGTTTTTTGGTGTAGGCTGTCAGTACTTGTGGTCTTAGTGTCTCCTGGTATCAAGGTATTGTTTTCTGTTCTTTAAAGCTCCTTCGTGTTTGTGTTGGGTAAGATTAGGGCTCAGCTTGTGCGACAGTAAATCACGGTTGTTTTAATGTATTACTTATAAGTGGAGGATGGAGTTGGGATGTATATGAGAGAGGGTGTGAATTAGGGGGAGTGATGCATAATGACGGGGGACAGGGTGGCATAGAGGCGACTTGTTTGTGGCCACCTCTTACGGGATTAAGTCGTCTGGCTATAGATAGATCGATAGACAGATAGCTTATAGTTTCCATACGGTTTGCCGAGTAGTAGCGATAGTTATCACTAGAATATGATGCTAGTCACGAATGAGTGCCGTGGAAAGGATGTTGGGCTGTAGTATTGGCTGTTTCTGCTACTGATCTGCGTGACATTCTCATATGCTGTAAATGAAACTCTGTGTCAAGTTAAAGTGAAAGGCGTGTATGTTTGTGTAGGAGGAACGAGAGACAAGGAGATATTCTGTGGCCTGTTTTCTTTGTGCTTCCTACAAGACAGTAATAGTTATGACGGGGCATTGATGGCAAGTTTGTGGGTCAGCACACACTTACGGCCTCTCATTATACAAGGTGGTCCATATATTACGCCACCCTGTTCTTGTGTATTGCGGGCACGGCTCAGTGAACATTACCAGTGTCTACCCTGCATCATTATCTACTTTCCACAACCCTCTTCAGGCTTAGCTTTATAATATAGGCTTTAATTTAGGTCCATTGATTGCATGGTGGAGAATTCCCATAACCTTTTTTATGCTTAGCTGTATATCATTGTATTGTATAATCTTTTATGTCCACTAATCACACGGCTGAGCAGTAATTTGGTGAAGCGATCAGAATGTCTTAGCTCATCACAAAAGCCGTCCCCACAACACACAAGACTGCAGAGCGCAATATACTTATCACCTATATTAAGTCAAAGCCACAGTTAAAAAGGTAATGAAACAAGACAGAAAATTTAAGTTTTCATTATTAATACTTCAGTACAAAATACATTAACAGAGACAGCAATATAAAATATGCATTCAAAAGTAGCATTTGTCCACAGAACATCCTGGACTTGCAAGGCAGATCACACCATCACCACCAGGCTTCTCTCGGCAGGTCAGGGCAGATCACCAGCAGCAGCAGCAAGTAATCTCACGGCTGGGGAAGACACGACACCCTTCCGCCGCCGCCGCCGCCACCACCACCACACCACCAGGCATCTCAGAGTAGGGGAAGACACCACACCACCGTCAGGCTTCTCACGGCAGGGCAGACCAAACTCAGCGGGGTATGACCAGTGTGGCAAGGAAGCAGCAACAAGGCAGCAGACTCCAGCACGACCTGTGGACCAGATGTGTATTAGTTCAAATCAGTGTTAGCTTTAGTTATTTAATCTTCTATCTATCTCTATCTATTGCCAGATGCCTCAATTCCGTTTGGGGTGGCCACAAACAAATCGCCTCCAAGTCGCCCTGTCCCCCGCCATTTCACTGCCCTGCTCCCAACTCACACCCCCCTCTCTCATATACCTCTCCACCTCATCCCTCCATCTCATCCTCGGCCTCCCCCTCCCTCTTCCCCCCTCCACCTCACTCACATACATTCTCTTCGTCAGTCTTTCACCCTCCATCCTCTCCACATGGCCAAACCACCTCAGTGTGTTCTCCTAACGCTTCCTATCACATCCACATCCACACCACAACGCTCCTTTATATCCTCATTGGTCAGCCTGTCTCTCCATGTGACTCCTCTTAAATAACTCATTTCCACTGCTCTCACTCTTGGCTTGTGTCCTTCCAACAACGTCCAAGCTTCACTTGCATACGTTAGAGTTGGTATCACAATACTGTCATGTAGTAACTTTTTCACTTCCATGCTCACTTCCCTGTTTCTTATCACTGCTTTCAAAGAACCAGCAACCTTTCTTCCCTGCTGTACCCTTTCAAGCACTTCACCCTCCAAACCTCCATCCTTACTCATCACACTACCCAAGTACTTAAACGTACTCACATTTTCCAATTCCTCACCATCCAACCTCGCTGTACATTCACTGACTTCACCTCTCTCAAAGACCATCACTTTACTCTTCCCTACATTCACCTTTAGATTCCGTTTCTTACACACTCTCCCAAACTCATCCACCAAGTCTTGCAGCTCTCCTTCGTCTTCACTCAACAACACAGTGTCATTTGCAAACAACAGTACAGGGAGTTTCCAAACACTACCCTCTCTCACCAGGGCCACTCCAACATCCACTACCCTACCTTGTACCTCTTTTATTACCCCATCCATGTACAGATTGAACAACCATGGAGACATGACACATCCCTGTTTCAACCCAACCTTCAAAGCGTGGACTCATTAGACTGCTCAGATTCTGTTGGGAATGGCACACAGTTACGGAATTATATCACCAATATTTTATCCAAATTTCTCATACAGGGTGTTGCATGAAATGTTTGACAAACTTCAGAAAGTTGTTCTTGGGGCAATTTTGAGTTAAGAATTGCTGCATCAACCTGGGCTAATTTCTCGTCTATTATGCTCAGGTTCTGTAGGGAATGGCAGCAGATTAGAGACTGGTATCGCAAAATTTTATCCCCTGCCACCACCACCAGGCCGTTTATTTTTAAATCCCCTTGTAAAACTGTAGAGATATATCGGCAGGACAGTAAATAGTGATCCTACTCTGGTACTCTGTATGGAATTTCAGAGAGAGAGATGATGATGCCACTGATTCATGGGGTTATCTTTAATTTAACAAGAAACACTTTACTTACCTCTCTATTCAGTTTGCACGAAAATTAATGTTTAAAAAGACTGATAATATATTCACGGAATTTTCTTCTTAAAATTTAATAAGTAAATATTTAATTTGAAGTGTGACGTCACTGGTGCATTATGGGAGCAACGTTGAGAGATGCTGGAGATGAGTGAAGATTTTATTCTTTACGGTGTTAGTCTACTTCTTATTATGGTAATTCTTATGCCCATGTGTTTATCAGTGTTTGCTGTCATTATCGAGAGGTGTAGTCGGCTGATGTAAGTTGTAATTATTAGCTATAAGGATGATATACGGCGGTGTGTATCTCCAGGTGACCAAGATGTCCCTTTAAACTCGAGTAAGCAGTGCTACTTAAATCCCCCGATATTCGCACCATCTGTTTAGGTTTTAAGGTCGAATGTGATCCTGTACATGGGCAGGCATAGTAGGTTAATTGGCTGGAAAAAATGAGGGGATGTGTGTAAAAACTAATGGGTAGTTTGTTTACATCGGGGATATAAACTCCGCGAGGCCCTTTAACTCTTGCAATCCCGGTGATGCCCTTTTCAGTTTATTCATAGTGCCAGAAGGCAATTTTATTCAACTTATGCAAAGTCTCTGCTATTGCAGGAGTTCAGTGAGGCTGTGCCTAACCCCTACACTTCCAGAAGTCTATACAAAGCTAAATATAATCATGAGATGGCATTTAAAAACAAAAAAATCCCTGCTCTGTGAGTTAAACTAGTGAAGACTGAAGGTATTAACATGTGTAGGAGAGACACTGGATAAAGCCTGATTGGAGATATAGTATATTGAACTGGAAGGACTGCATACCTTACATCCTTCATTAGCCATTGCTGCTACCTTTAAATAAGAATTATCATACTGAAGGTAATTACTAGCAGCCTTCATTAACATATTACTGTACTGTAATTAGGAGAGAGGTTTCATAAGTTGATTGGAAGTCAGGAGACAGCAGGAATATACCATTACTGTTGAGGGGGATGAATTTGTGTGTAGGCTATGATATAGGAAGCATATCTCAGAATATGGATGTACAAGGTTAATCATATCTTGTATAGTACTTACACTTTCAGATTTGATAGCTTTTCCTTTTGTAATCTTTACTGAATGATGCAATCAGTTCATGATTACACATTATATAATCTCAGACTTCATCTGTGTCATTGTAGTTGGCTCACCTTGACAAATTTTAGTCCTTCTGCTGCTTAGTTCCTGTATCTAAGTGGCAGAATAAGACAGTATTATGGTTTTGCATCCTCCCATAGATCTTCATTGTGATTTGCATGATAATCTAGTCTTTATCTCTAGAAACAGCTCAGCATTCAAGGTGAAGAGATGCCAGGTTTTTGTCAGTTTAGGGTGGACATGTAGTCTATATGGTTTGTCTTTATTGTTTTATGTATTCATTATTATTATTATTATTATTATTTTACTGTGGATCAAATTTAGCGATTCATCTCTTCCGTTTATAAATCGGTACAACAGATAGGCTTTCATTCTCAGAGTATGACCACTGAGTACTGTACTGTCTTCCTGTGCAGTGTATATTTTGTCATTTGTACTCTCGTTATAAGTTTCATTAAAGAATTTGTATCATATGTTTAGTTTCTGTGTCACTCAGTGTGTTAAGTTTATGTAATATATGGTTAATCGTGTAAGTCCTGCCGTTGGAAAGCAGACAAAGTTGCAGTTTTTACTTTCTCCCTTTATATAAGTAGCAACTGCTCTATATTATTTCCATAGCACTTGTTCATGATTAGCATTAAACTGCAGGCTTAGGTATTCCAAGTAGCTCAGGAAATTTCGAAATATCTCCTCCTAAAGTGACATTAATAGGTACATGACAATTTAGTTTAGTCTGTGCATGTTGTTCAATTTCCCATTTTTTGTAACATGTAAAGAAATAAAATACAGTAGAAGTTTTAGCCGGTATCCTTATGGGGGCGCGGTAGCATGGTCAGCATGGTGTTGGCCTGGTGATGAGGAAGACCCGGGTTCAAGTCCCGGTGTGATAGAGGTTTCTTTAAAATGTGGCTGAGGGAAGTTTGCGTAGCAGGCTTTCCTTAAAACCACAAGGCCCCATACTTACACTTCAGCTCACACACTTAAGACACTTACACACACTACTACATACATACGCACATCAAGACACACACACACACACACGACACACACACACACACACGACACGTACACAGCCACCTTCACACAGTAGACACACCACACACACACACACAAGACACGTACACAGCCACCTTCACACAGTAGACACACCACACACACACACACACGACACGTACACAGCCACCTTCACACAGTAGACACACCACACACACACACAAGACACGTACACAGCCACCTTCACACAGTAGACACATCACACACACACACACACAAGACACGTACACAGCCACCTTCACACAGTAGACACACCACACACACACACACACACACAAGACACGTACACAGCCACCTTCACACAGTAGACACATCACACACACACACAAGACACGTACACAGCCACCTTCACACAGTAGACACACACACACAGAGGGTGGGACAGACACACCACAGGCAGTCAGCAGACACACCGCAGGCAGACAGAGAGAGGGTATATACAAAACACAGGGAGTGAGAGAAGAGGGGGTTTTATTAAAAAGTCCAATTTTGGTATACCTCCTGTGGCAAAATTGATATAGCCCCCCCTTTAATATATTTTGGATATTTTCATTTAGTGCCCCCCAGGCCCCAGACCCACTCGGCTGAACCAAATTGTCTGGCGTCAGCTGGAACATGATGCTAGAGTTATGTCGGTCGTGAGGGGGTTAATGGTGACAGTGTAGTAACTGTCAGGCTCCTATGACTCACTCAGCCGAACAAAATCGTCTGTCAGCTGGAATGGAATACTAGAGTTGTCCCAAGCACCAGAGGGTTAAGAATCTTAACCCCCCTCTGGTGCTTGGGACAACTCTAGTACCCCATTTCAGCTGACTCAGACGATTTTATTCGACTCAGTGAGTCATAGGAGCCTGACAGTGTCAATACTGTCACCATTAACCCCCTCACGACCGACATAACTCTAGCATCATGTTCCAGCTGACGCCAGACAATTTGGTTGAACCAAATTGTCTGGCGTCAGCTGGAACATGATATACCAGAGTTATGCCGGTCATGTGGGGGTTAATGGTGACAGTGTAGTAACTGTCAGGCTCCTATGACTCACTCAGCCGAACAAAATCGTCTGTCAGCTGGAATGGAATACTAGAGTTGTCCCAAGCACCAGAGGGTTAGGATTTTAACCCCCTGAGTGATGCTCGGGACAACTCTAGTACCCCATTTCAGCTGACTCAGACGATTTTATTCGACTCAGTGAGTCATAGGAGCCTGACAGTGTCAATACCGTCACCATTAACCCCCTCACGACCGACATAACTCTAGCATCATGTTCCAGCTGACGCCAGACAATTTGGTTCAGCCGAGACAGGATCCTAGGATCCTGAGAGACACTATAACATCACAAACAAAATACAAAATGCCTTCCCTCCATCTTGAACGTACTATAATTCATTTACATTAAGTAAGCTCGTATTTTTGCAGCTTATTTCATGTATCTTAGTTAAAAGAAAAAAATACTACGAGCCGGTGAATAAAACCAACACTTGTAGACGAAGAATATAATTACAAAACAGTTTCTGTGGACACTGCCACCATCTTCAGTGGTCAAGATAGTGAGAGGGAGTGACATACTGACCAGACAAGGGTTCCTTTTTATGCGTGTGTGTGTGGAAGGGTGGGGTAAAGGTGAGGTGGGGTGGGGTAGATTGTAAGCGGGGATTAACCCAAGGGGGATTTTGGGGGGGACATTACCGGACAGGTCAGGTGTAATTCCTATCGGACCTTACCTGTGTCGTAGCAGGAAGGGACGTCTCTTCCTGCTACGACACAGGTAAGGTCAGATAGGAATTACACCTGACCTGTCCGGTAATGTCCCCCTCAAAATCCCCCTTGGGTTAATCCCCGCTTACAATCTACCCCACCCCACCTAACCTTTACCCAGATAGGAATTACACCTGACCTGTCCGGTAATGTCGCCCCCAAAATCCCCCTTGGGTTAATCCCCGCTTACAATCTACCCCACCCCACCTAACCTTTACCCCACCCTTTCACACACACACGCATAAAAAGGAACCCTTGTATAATCAATATGTCACTCCCTCTCACTATCTTGACCACTGAAGATGGTG
This sequence comes from Coenobita brevimanus, assembly GCF_032717465.1. Classification (NCBI taxonomy): domain Eukaryota; kingdom Metazoa; phylum Arthropoda; class Malacostraca; order Decapoda; family Coenobitidae; genus Coenobita; species Coenobita brevimanus. The sequence continues at coordinate 218,790 of NC_137045.1, forward strand.
GCAGTGTCCACCGAAACTGTTTGGTAATTATATTCTTCGTCTACAAGTGTGGGTTTTATTCACCGTCTTTGATTATCACGCAAGAGTGATTCATCCAGCCAATACTACGAGCTCTGTATCTTTTCATAGCCCTTCTTCGTGACTAACATCGTATTCTAGTTATCTATAGTTACAACTGAGCATTCAAGTTGGAGGGATCACAACTTTAAGCAATTACAGTAAACAAACAAACAAAAAGCAAGTGTCGTCCTCTTGACCTCTCGTCTTCGCAGGAATGCAGCGGTGGCGCCATCTTGTGCGTGGAATGCGTGAAGTGCAGGCTCTTGAGTGGAAGGAGCACGGAGCCACGGGAGACTTAATAATATTCGCTAGTCAGCCAGTCTAGAAGCCTGGGACATTTGCCTGAAATAATAATAATAATAATAATAGAAATAGAAATAACAACAAAACCAGTCCTATACATAATTCAATATCTTAGTCACTCGATCTGTCCATTCCGCCCCTTCAGTACGAGGACGCATTTCTGTAAGCTATTTTTTCTAACATGGGAGGTTCGATACGTTTGATTAAGCCTATCCATAAGACTCCTAAAGCTGAGTAAATGCCTCTGAAAGTTGCAAAACATAAAATATAAAACGTCTATATGATATAAAAACCTTTGTTCACCTCCGGGATTCGATGTGGCGCCTAGACCAAGTGCTGACGTCATGTTTACACTTTGCTACCTTCAGACGATTTCCTGGAGCTTAAAGAAACCCTCTCGGGATGATGGGACAGACACAATAACCCCTTCAGACAGAGAATGACTTAGTTACTTTGTTCTAGGTAACCGGACGATTTTATTCAGCTTAGGAGATCCCCTCGTAGTGAAGGGGTTGATGGTGACTGTATCTAACCCCTCCAGTACGAAATTTCTCTCCAGAGTTGAAGAAAATCGTCTGGAGGAAGAAAGATGAATATGGAAAAAAGTGTTAATGTGGACAATGAGTTAGATAAGACTGGTTTGGTTAAGGTAGGGTAGGGATGGGACGGTTGTGGCAGGGTGGGGTAGCGTCGGGTCGGTTATGGCCGGGTGGGGTAAGGTTGGGTTAGTTTTGGCAGGGCGGCGTAAGATTGGGCCGGTTTTGGCAGGTTGATGTAGGACTGGGTCGGTTTTGGCAGGGTGTGGTAGGAATGGTTCGGTTTTGGCAGGGTGGGGTGGCGTTGGGTCGGTTTTGGGCGGGTGGGGTAGGATTGAGTTTTTTGGGGCAGGGTGGGGTAAGGTTGGGTCGGTTTTGGCAGGGTGGGGTAGGATTGGGTCGGTTTTGGCAGGGTGTGGTAGGAATGGTTTGGTTTTGGCAGGGTGGGGTAGCGTTGGGTCGGTTTTGGCAGGGTGGGGCAAGATTGAGTCTTTTTTGGCAGGGTGGGGTAGGATTGGGTCGGTTTTGGCATGGTGGGGTAGGGTTGGATCGGTTTTGGCAGGGTGGGGTAGGGTTGGATCGGTTTTGGCAGGGTGGGGTAGGGTTGGGTCGGTTTTGGCAGGGTGGGGTAGGACTGGGTCAGTTTTGTCAGGGTGAGGTAGGATTGTGTCGGTTATGACAGTATAGGATAGGTTTTGGCAGCGTGGGTTAGGATTTGGTCGGTTTTGGCAGAGTGGGGTTTGATTGGGTCGGTTTTTGCAGGGTGAGGTAGGATTGGGTCGGTTTGGACAGGGTGTTAGGACTCCATATTATAATTACAAATCATAATAGTTCCGTCATATCCAACGCCTATTTCACTCAGTTATACTACACTGTCTCATCAGATTTGGGGCGATCTTCTCTACAATTTTTGTTCTTCTCCGCTTAGTTCAGTCCTTTAGTTCATTCATGACCCTTGGCTTTCCTTTTTATTTTTATTTTTTTTATGTGGTGGAGCGCAGGTGCACGAGGCTTGACCACCATTAGTCCAGAATATTTAAGGGTAGGCCACCAAACTACGCCCTGCTAACGTCTACACGTCAAAACATCTGTCCACCTCTGGGACTTGAACTGCGGAGCGCTGGACGCAGAGCTCCCGGTCTGCGGATGTCACTTTTACTCTTTGTTAGCTTCTGACGATATCCTACAGCTTCAGAAAACCCTCTTAGGATGACGGGACAGAATCATTTAACCCTTCAGACCAAGAACGATTTATTTACTTTGTCCTAGCTGACCGCACGATTTTATTCAACTTAGGAGATCCCCTGACAGAGAAGGGGTTGATGCTGGCTGTATCTAACCCCTCAAATTCAAAATTCCTCTCCAGAGCTGAAGAAAATCGTCTGGGGAAAGAATGAAGAAAACTGAAGAAAGTGTTAGAGTGAAAAATGAGTTAGATAAGATTGGTTTGGTTAGGGCAGGGTAGGGTAGGGTTGGGTCGGTTTTGGCAGGGTGAGGTAGGACTGGGATAGTTTTTGCAGGGTGGGGTTGGACTGGGATGGTTTTTGCAGGGTGGGGTAGGATTGGGTCGGTTATGGCAGGGTGGGGAAGGGACGGGTCGGTCTTGGCAGGGTGGGGTAGGGACAGGTCGGTCTTGGCAGGGTGGGGTAGGAATGGGTCGGTCTTGGTAGGTTGGGGTAAGATCGGGTCGGTTTTGGCAGGATGGGGTAGGATCGGGTCGGATATGGCAGGGTGGGGTAGGATTGGGTCGGTTTTGGCAGGGTGGGGTAGGATTGGGTCGGTTTTGGCAGGGTGGGGTAGGATTGGGTCGGTTTTGGCAGGGTGGGGTAGGATTGGGTCGGTTTTGGAAGGGTGAGGTAGGATTGGGTCGGTTTGGACAGGGTAGGGTAGGTGTGGGTCGGTTTTGACAGGGTGGGCAAGGATTGGGTCGCATTTGGCAAGGTGGGGTAGAATTGGGTTGGTTTTGGCAGAGTAGGGTAGGGATGGGTCGGTTATGGCAGGGTAGGGTAGGATTGGGTCGGTTTTGGCCGGGTGAAGTAGGATGCGGTCGGTTTTGGCAGGGTGGGGTAAGATTGGGTCGGTTTTTGGCAGGGTGGGAAAGGATTGGTCAGGTTTGGCTGGGTGGAGTAGGACTGGGTTGGTTTTGGCAGGGTGGGGTAGGATTGTGTCGGTCTTGACAGGGTGGGGTAAGGTTGGGTTGGTTTTGGCAGTATGGGGTAGGGATGGGTCGAGTTGCGTTTGGGAGGGTAGGATGGGTTATGGCAGGGTAAGATAGGGCTGGGTGGTGGTGGGCTGGGTAGGGTAGGGCAGTGTAGGGCTGGGTAGGGTAGGGTAGGCTGAATCAGGGTAGTGTAGGGTACAGAAGAGAGGTGGGTATAACTGCCGTTTAGTTCCGTCATATCCAACGCCTATTTCACTCAGTTATACTACACTGTCTCATCAAATCTGGGCCGATCTTCTCTACGATTTTTGTTCTTCTCCGCTTAGTTCAGTCCTTTAGTTCATTCATGACCCTTGGCTTTCCTTTTTATTTTATTTTTTTTATGAGGTGGAGCGCAGGGGCACGAGGCTAGACCACCATTAGTCCAGAATATTAAAGGGTAGGCCACCAAGCGCCCTGGTAACGTCTACATGTCAAAACATCTGTCCACTTGAACCGCGGAGCGCTGGACGCAGAGCTCTCGGTCTGCGGATGTCACTTTTACTCTTTGCTAGCTTCTGACGATATCCTACAGCTTTAGAAAACCCTCTTAGGATGACGGGACAGAATCATTTAATCTTTCAAGCCGAGAACAACTTATTTACATTGTCCTAGCTGACCGCATGATTTTATTCAGCTTAGGAGATCCCCTGATAGAGATGGGGTTGATGATGGCAGTATTTAACCCTTCCAGGTCGAAATTTCTCTCTACTGTAGAGGTGAAGAAAATCATCCGAAGGTAGAGAGAAGAAAACAGGAAAAGTAATGTAGTGGTGAAAGGGCTGTACAGGGGAGGGTAGGTTAAAGTAGGGTAGAGTTGGGTCGGCAATGGCAGAGATACAAGCACTGATCAGAGCCAACAAAATCTTCCTGAACTTTAGCAAAGACGGTGACACTAAGGACACTAGTTTGAGGCACTCCCTCCTCTTGAGGATATGAGGGAAACAAGGTGGCACCAATACGGAAAAATTCCATAATCAGTGAAGGCAACCTACCACGCAAACCAAGATGGTGACCTGCAATACCTGGCTTGTGAAACGGTAGGACAACAGCCCCCCGCCAAGAAGCAGCAGTGGACGAATCTCTCCAAATTCTATTTATAAGACTCAGGAGGAAGGACACTGTTTCATCATCAAGGTACCTCAGCACTGCATGGGGAATATTATCGACTCCGGAGAAGTGTCATGACAGGGAAAGGGTAGACCAAAGTTTACAACAAGACAAAGGGATGTTGTAAGTCTCTCCGCCCCCAGAACGAATGTCCAACACCTTAATCTCCTACACCTCCCTAAGCCTGGCAAAAACCGAAGAACGAGTATCCCTACAGGAGACCTCAGCGGTAGGATAGGGTAGGGAACGCTAGGGCAGGGTAGGTTGGGGTAGGGTAGTGTAGGGCAGAGAAAAGTAGGTTAGGTCAAATGGTGGTTTAGGCTAAAGTAGGACAGAATAGGAGAGGGGTAAAATGTGCCTAGTCCAGGAACGAAAAATATATCAGTTATCCATGTAACTAGCGTTTTCTATTTCGGTAGATTATTTTCTTGTCTGCCTAAAGTATCGTGATGTACGAACAATGAGATTAGATATCGAAACTGTAAGATGCGAATTAGTTACGAAGACGGTATTTTGTTTTGGCTAACGTTACATCGATACGTTCAGCTAAGAGCAACTCGGCAGAACTGAACAGTATATGACGTGCTAGATGAACGCTGTGACCAGAAAATAAATATATGTGTATATATACTTCAGCATACAGTAAGCGATTTTATGTTAACTGAAGAGAAGCCACCACAGCTAATGGGTTAAATTTACACACACACACACACACACACACACACACACACACACACACACACACACACACACACACACCATTACTTGCAACTGGCTGGCCTATCATACAGCCATATCCTATATTCATGAAGTACAACACATCTTACATTTATGTAATATGTAAAAAAAAAAAAATGGTTATATAATACAGAACTGGGAAATATGATGATGATGATGATGATGATAAGGGAGTAAACAGGGTGAGATGAGGAGAATGAGAGAGATGGATGGACATAACAGTGAATGTATTATGTATATTAACCTGACAAATGCCGAAGTAAGCTGGTAAGGGTGAGGTAATATGGAGCCTGACCCTACCGTGACACCATATAATTACTGACTTATCCACCGATAGATCTATCTATCTATCTATAGCCCGACGCCCTAATCCCGCAAAGAGTAGCCGCAGACAAAACGCCTCCAAGTCGCTTTGTCACCCACCATTTGACTACCCTCCCCCAACTCACCCCCCCCCTCCCTCATATACCTCTCAACTTCATCCCTCCACCTCATCCTCGGTCTACCCCTCCCTCTCCCTCCCTCCACCTCACCTACATACACCCTCTTACTCAGTCTTTCATTCTTCATTCTCTCCACATGTCCAAACCACCTCAGTGTATTTCTCCTAATCTTCTCAACCACATCCACATCCACCCCACAACGTTCCTTCACTTCTTCATTCGTCAACCTGTCCCTCCATGTCACTCCACACACTCCTCTCAAGTAACTCATTTCCACTGCTCTCAATCTTGACTTGTTCCCCTCTTGCAAGATCCACGCCTCGCTTCCATAATTAAACACCCATGGAGACATCACACAACCCTGTTTCAGTCCCACATTGAGATAAAAAAATTCACTCAACTCACCATCCATTCGCACCGTAGCCCTAGCTCCTTCGTACATACTCTTCACAGCATTCAACAATTTCCTCTCCACCCCATATATTCTTAATACCTTCCACATACCTTGCCTATCTATTCTGTCATAAGCTATCTCCAAGTCCATGAAGGCAGCATACAGTTTCTTTCCCTTCTCTAGATACTTCTCCACTAAACATCTTAGAACAATTATCTGATCTACACACCCTTTTCCCTTCCTAAATCCCCCTTGTTCTTCTCCAACTAGCTCCTCTGTCATATGCCTAACCCTATCAATGAGTATTCTACCATATATTTTACCAGTCACACTATCTATCTATCTATATACCTAGGCTGCTTCCCCCAAGGAAAGGGAGGTAGCCGAGACAGGACGACTCACTCTCCATTTACTCATCCATTCAAACACATTCATTCGCATCTTAGCCCCAAAGGGGAGAACGGACAGATCCTCACCGCATCACACCGCACAAGGGTCAACTGCGCAATGCAATCAGTGACATCCGCAGCAGGGCCCGACAGCAGAACTGGTTTACCCCTGCCACATCATAACAGACCCATCCCCTTACCCGCACCTGACACCAGTCACACTAAGAAGGCAAATACCCCTATGGTTACCACATACTTCTCTCTCCCCTTTTCCTTTGTATAAAGGAACAATTATACCTGATTTCCAGTCCTCTGTAACCCTTCCCTCTTCCCAAGCCAATCTACACAACTTGCATATCCATTCCACAACAATCTCACCCCCATACCTCAGCATTTCACCACACACTTCATCAATCCCTGGGGCCTTTCCCATCTTGATCTTCTTCATTGCTTCCACTACTTCCGCCCTACTGATCTCTTCCTCCCTCCTCTCATCTCTCCTTCTCCCAGCCATTCTCCAACCACTTATACTCGCACTGTTGTCACCCTCTACATTCAACAAATCCTCCAAGTGCTCCTTCCATCTCCTCACTGTAGTGGAAGGGTTAATGTAATGTGTGTGTGTGTGTGTGTGTATATGTGTGTGTGTGTGTGTGTGTGTGTGTGTGTATGTGTGTGTGTGTGTATGTGTGTGTGGGAGAGAGAGAGAGAGAGAGAGAGAGAGAGAGAGAGAGAGAGAGAGAGGTGGGGGAGTTGATGAAATGATGTGGAAAAATACTACGTGTCTTGTAATCACTCACCTGCATTGCCAAAATTCTATCTCTTGAGCATTCTTACTTGGTGTGCATCTCCCCCTGCCTTCGACCTCCATTTTTCTAACGCTGTGTGTCCAGGTACAGCATGGTCTTGACGTTGGCTTGCTTGTTTGACTATCTTGCGTTGGTGTTCAGCCTTTGGTTCCTTCTCTCTGAAAAATGAAATAGTGTTAGTATATTGTATTGCTGGCACTTACTGTTAGGAATTTGGCGGAGAGGAACACGCAGAGAACATCAGGAAAAATGTAATGAAAATAAAAAAAAATAAGAAAACTGTATAAATAAATGAGGGAAACCTGTCATAGAGGTATCCAGGAAAAATGGCCTTGGGTTCATTCTTCCTTGCATGAAAAAAAAAAATACAGAAATAATACAGACTCCTTCAATACTTCGTCTTAATTTAGTCCTTAATCTTAAAACTATGAGACCAAAGGAGAATTAAAGACCTCAGTTTTTGACGGTCACTAATGTAAGACTAGCAGGGATCAGATTTATTAGCCTGCATGCCACATTTTGAGTTCCTAATTAAGATATCATACAGGTAAAATCAACACATCAGTACAGGTGCATAATATCAGTGATGGTTTTATGTGAAAATTCTTTACTTATTCAACATCATGACACCTTCTTATTATTATTATTATTATTATTATTATTATTTAACTGGTACAACCTGATGATTATAATTGGCTCAGGTGTGAACTATGCAGGTAACTGGGTTGTCAACAGTCTCCTCTACTCCTGCCAGCGTCTAGAGATTTCTCCTGAGATGGATGAAGCTCTACTGAAGGGAAGAGGCTGTGTGTGTGTGTGTGTGTGTGTGTGTGTGTGTGTGTGTGTGTGTGTGTGTGTGTGTGTGTGTGTGTGTGTGTGTGTGTGTGTGTGGAGGTGTGGCTGTGTATGAAGGTGTGCCTGTGTATGGAGGTGTGGCTGTGTGTCTCTGTAGGATAATATTACACAAACCATCTCCATAACGTGGTGTCTAAATATGTATATCAACATTTCGTAAAGCCTCTTATTTCCTAAGTATAGAATCACCCACTGTCTCTCAATAAAGATAATATATACTTACATATATTCACACCATATTACTTCTACCAATGACATACACACACTCTGACACATAAACATAACCAATACTTTACAATATTTCCACTTTCAAAAACATCACACTCCCTACACACCCATCCCATTCCCAGATGTACTTTGCCAGCATGTGGTAGGTAATTCTGCCTTTCACTCTCCCTCATATTTCTCCACTTTCATATGCATCATCCCTCCTACGGACACCCATCTCCCACTGGCACCTCGTCAGCATGGGAGTTAATTCAGGCTATCACTCTCCCTCCGACTGTAAGGTCCGACCCTACACTGAACGTGGCATAGATTAATAAAGATATATATTCAAGCAAAAACTCCAGGATTATGTTAAGCTGAGAGAAGACCTTACAGAGCAACAGAAAAGAAAAATCATTTGACTCGCCACTGTGGATGTATTTATATCTCGGTGCTCTTTCTTATATCTAAAACTAATCTCTGGAGGGGTGACCACAAACAAACTGCCTCCATGTTACCCTGTCATGCATCATCAGGCTGCCTCTCCTTCAACTCACACCAGCATCGTTCATATACCTCTCCACCGCATCCCTCCATCTCATTATTCTCGGTCTCCCACTACTCGTCTCTCCACCTAACTCACATACACTCTCTTATACTCCTTTCACTCTAACTTGTCCTAATATTACTGTCTCTGTCTTCAGTTCTGAGCTGTAGCAATACGAATACCAGAATATGACGCGTAAAATAAATAAATAAATAACAAGCATCATGGTAGGAACGTACGTAGAACCGTAGTACTGTATTATATTTTCCTGCCACTGAGCTACATGAAATAAGCTACAAAGGGACGAAAACCTGGGCCAAGTTAAGGTGGAAGAACTATAGGTAATCTCTCAGTCTTCATTGCACATGGCCAAACCATCTCAAGGTACCTCTCCCAACACCCTCCAGCGCATCCACATCAACACCACAGCGCATCTTTACTTTTTCAGATTAATACAGACGATTTGGCGCAGCAGAGAGAACTCGTAGCTATCAAAGAACGAATGAACAGTATCCTCGCTTACCCTTCTGTACCTCAAGAAGACGGGGAAGCTGTTTACACACTATAATCCTATCACTGAGTTAATATACACACAGCACCTGCGTCCTCCCCTTTCTCGGTTAGAGGGTGACTGATGGGATTCGGAGCTTCAAGGGTTCACAGAGTTCCAGTTCGAGACAGAAGACTCATTTCAATCATGCTCGGTAACATTTGCTTTACTGTATATTTCATTTTAACTATACTCTTTTCACTTATGTGTTATATACTTAAACATTATCATTATCTATACATTAACCACTTCACTTTGAGAACGTCTCTTTGCCTCTGTTCATATTACTGTCAGACGATTTTAATTATCTAGAGTAAAACCTGTCGAAAATGATCGCTTCTAGCATCATCATCCATTAACCTCTACGTAAGGTGCGCCTTTTTAATTATATCTGCCACCGAGCCTCAAGATATTAATATATATAAAATGCCCGCCGCCGGACCATCCACCCCGCCACCCCCCCACCCCACCACCGGGCCAGCACCACCCCAGGAAGGGACAACGGGGGGGCTAATGACCCAGGGCAAGAGGGTCACCCAACCACCACTGACCTGTGCCCCGTCTCCCCGCAACTGCCCCGACACCAGGTGAGCCTGGATCGGAGACAACCTCACCGGCGGGCTAACCATCGACAGGCGGATTCAAGCAGCCCTTGACTCCGTCCACCAATGGGCCTTGCAGTGGGGATTTCCGTACGTAAGTGTGCCGCTATAGTCTTCACTAATCGTAACGTACCTAATTTGTGCTTAACTTTGGATAATCAAGCGGTACCTTTTCAAAATTCTGTAAAATTTTTAGGAATACATTTTGATCGAAGAATGAATTTTAAATTTCACGTTAATACTTTGCTTGCTCGTTGTGATAAACCATTAAATGTCCTTAAGTACCTAGCGGGTACTACATGGGGTGCCGACAGAAAATCTTTATTAATGGTGTATAAGTCCCTTATTCGATCGAAGCTAGACTATGGCGCACAGGTGTATGGCTCAGCATCTGATGCCACGCTGAAAGGACTGGATGTGTTGCAGAATAAATGCTTGCGAATGTGTCTTGGAGCCGTCCGGTGTACCCGTGTGGCTCGTATGGAAGTGGAGGCGAATGTGCCTCCCCTCCGTATTCGCCGTGACCACCTGGCCTTGTCCTACGGCGTAAGGACGTTTAGGAAAAGTAATATCGGCAATGTGGCCTGTACCCCCCTGCGTCAATACCACCACCTTCTGCGGGGGGCGCGTCGGCCACTTGCCGCTCGCCTCCACTTACTGACTCAGGAGCTTGATGTGGACCCCAGTGACTGTGACAAGTTGGTGCTTAAAAATATAGCGCCTTGGGAGCCACCCGGCTTTACAGTCGATGTTACATGGCTCCCAGCACCAAAGGCCAAGGCGCCGGAGGCGGAGGTCCACCACTTGTTTCGTAACATCATTGTTCGTCACTTGGGGTCCCGTCAATTGTACACCGACGGCTCCAAGTCGAGTGAATGTGTGGGTGCAGGTGTGTGGTCGATTGAATGTGCACTTAGGTATCGGTTGCCGACTCATACATCTGTGTTTACTTCAGAACTTTTTGCTATTGACAAAGCCATAGACTATGCTCTCAATTCTAGGCATGACTCATTTGTCATATTTTCAGATTCAAAATCAGCCCTTCAGGCAATTGCATCTTGCACTACCTTTCTTGGCGGTACGCATATCTAGGTGTTTGTAGTTCAGTGGTAGCATGCTGAGCAAAGAAATATTATATCATGAATTTGATTCTCGTTTGTGAGTTATTATTATTATTTTTTTTTACCTTGGTTAGACTTAGTATATGAGATTATTCAATAGCTAATTACAGGATAAAAAAAATCATTGATGGCTCTTATTTCCTGTTCTGAGCTCGGTTTTTGTGATAGGTGGATTCCTCCCTAGACTATTCTTGCTTTTATAAATATTCTACTTGGCCCGAACGTTACGAGAGGTTGTATAGCTCAGTGGAAAAATTTGCGATTTGCAAGTGGTGAGTCATGAGTTCGATTTTTTTTTTTTTAACACCTTCGTTAAACTTAGTATATAACATTATTATACTGACAGGATATGTATTAACGGTTTTGAAAATTGGGACAGGTTTAGTTAGGTAGCAAATCTCTTTTCTATATATTTCCAGCCGGAAAAAACTCCAATCTCAACACCATTCTCTCACAAGCTACACACCAACAGCAGCTACCTGTACACATGAAGGTTTTGTATAAACCTTAATAATAGGCCAGCAATTAATTAGATAAAGTCAATTATTGTCAAACGACATGATTGAATTGCCCGTCGAGACTCTCGTTTTCTAAGTTCATTCTTAAGTAGAGAAAACATTTCCTAAAGGGGTAATTTAACTAAGATATATTGACCTAATTATTACTTTTTCTTCCACTGATAACCAGTAACAATGCCTACAATGCCAATGTTTTCAGCTGCTCGCTGATTGGTCGGCCGACATGGCGGTATTTTTATTCAAACAGAGCCCGGGCTCTGGCTGACTGCAGATTCTTCTAAATATACATCTCGTCCCCTGCTGTGATACATAATTGGATGATCACTAAAATGTCGCAATAATTGTAATATACTTCGTTAATTGAAGCTACTGAAGATTTCTGTTTTCATCTTCATCTCTACATAAGGACTTTACTTCAAGGTGCAGGTAAACTTAGAGATAATCGCCGAATTATAATTTTGGTGATGTGTTCCTTAACTGTGGCGTTTTTGCCCTTAAATGTGGTTTGATTGTGCTGCATTTGTCTCAGATAACATTTACGGACCTTGTATGTGACTCTTCCGACTCCCTTGTGATCCACCAAGAAGGAAATTATGGAATATTAATGTGAAGACGGTAAACTGGTCTGCGAGTGAGCACGGTCAGCATTGCTAGACGCGTTTTATTTATTTTACATGTATTAAGAGTGTGAGATCGTATTTAAGTTCTGTATTTTTTTTTTTAATTGAGGAAATGTCGTCAGTTGTTATTTCAGGGAAGAATTCACTCAGTTTCTCGGGAAAACTAATTATGTATATGGAAGGAATGCATCAAGTTTTTGTTTTCGGTCGAAAAGACAAAGGTTGGAAATGTAAGTTTGTACTGGAATAATGTACCCATTGTGTGTGTGTGTGTGTGTGTGTGTGTGTGTGTGTGAAGATTCACTGAACTGTCCTGTGTGTGTGTGTGTGTGTGTGTGTGTGTGTGTGTGTGTGTGTGTGTGTGAAGATTCACTGAACTGTCCTGTGTGTGTGTGTGTGTGTGTGTGTGTGTGTGTGTGTGTGTGTGTGTGTGTGTGTGTGTGTGTGTGAAGATTCACTGAACTGTCCTTTGACTCAAACCTACTTCTCTTTGCATGAGTAACATGTATCTCTATATGGCCAAATCTACACCTATTGAAACTCACATCTACCTCCTCAATGTCACTGTTCTCAGCTGGCAGGCTGCCCTCTCTCCAACTCACACACCCTTGGGTGCAGTTTCACTCCCACTTGTACCTGTTCACCCCGAAGTGTCACTGGAGACTTGGATGGAACACAGATTGGCACGGGTCGTGTTCTAAGGGAAGTCTAAAACTTAACAAAGATTGATTGTTAACTTTAGTATACGATAATGGTACTAGGAGAGGTCTCGTCCAAAATGAATAAAATCATCAGTCGGTAAAAGAATGTTACAGTTTTAACCACTCGGCTGCGACTTACCTACAGTACTTTCCATACCATTTCGGTTAACTTCTGGCGATTTCACTGAGCTCAAGAGAGGGCAAAAGGTGTTTAAAACTACGCTACGGTCGACAATAATGAACTTCGTATTACATTCCTGACGATGAAGGACGAACTGATGTTCACAGAGATTCACCGCTGGCAAAGATTGAAACTGAATCACTTTATTTTGCCAGATCAATAATACAACATATAATGAATCCATATAAATGAAGAAAATGGTTGGGTCACTGAAAGTAAAAACTTTCATAAAGAGTTAAATATCCTATTAGAAAGAGGAAAAGACAGCTCTTACCTGGTGTCATAAAACAATCACCACCAAGTTGCGAGCAATGTTGGGTAGAAGCAGCTGTGGTTAGGGGGGAGGGGGTGGGGGTCCAATGACCCCTCTTCCACCAGTCTCTATGGACGGTCACCGAGCGGTATTCTGGAAATGGAAAACTTCCAATAGAAATCTGCACATAAAAACAACGATGACAACAAATACAAATAATAGTTGTCGTCATTGTACACACACACACACACACACACACACACACACACACACACACACACACACACACACACACACACACACACACACACACACACACACTTATTCCCGTTGAACGTTACTACCCTTTAATAACGAAATGAGAGAATGTTATATTGATTAATGAGATAATGATAAATGCTTTTACGAACAGCTTAATATTATCCTTTGGTGGTCGCAAGAATGAAATATTAAAGACACAAGCGGATGTAAATACAAGTTAGGAGAGTGGAGGAAGGCTTTGAAGATACAAAAGCGTCTGACGAGTGGAATTACATATGACGAGTGCTACGTGCCCGTAGTAGTGATGGAAGGATGCAAGCAGACAGTTCAGAGATGCAGTGACCATTGAAGCAGCGATTTAAAAAGAGAAAGAGAGAGAGAGAGAGAAAAGATGGCTGCATATAACCCCTCTGATTCGAAAAGTCACTCCTAAGCTGTACAGAATCGTATAAAGACAACATGAATATAATTTTTAAAAATTATATAATTTCAGTGAAGTGTTTAGCACAGACTAATTTGACTGTGAAGTGTCTGGAAATTGCATGAATGAAGATACATCTACACACAGTCTTATAAACACGTTATGATCAGGAAGGTTTGTAAATACGGCTCCAGAGGCCCAGCAGTCCTCCCACGAGTCCTACACGGTCACATGACTATTTTATTCTAACTATCGCCACCGAGTCTGGATCCAAATTCACAAACACACGATCAATTCCCTGTCGTATAAGTTCCAAAGCAGAGAAATGAAAGGAGAGGACAGTCTTTCCATAACTGTTGTGTCCCCTACAAAACCAAGCCTTGGTTATAAGAGGAAAATTATCGGGATTTTATGCATCTGCTTCACCAGGAAGGACTAAGAAAGAAGAGTGAAGTGTTTCCTTTGCCTCTTGTTTCTCCTGCCAATACGTAACTAAGTTAAGACAGGGCACTGCTTGTAAATATGTCTGAGAATCCCTCCTCTGGATAGGATGTAAAATGTTAGAGGGGAGCATGTTAATTTGGGTAAAAAGCTAAGAAAAACTGGCATATTTCCACTGCAGCTGAATAAAAATGCTTGGTGTTAGACACAGAGAAAAAAAAATTGGATGGGAGAAGCTGGGTTGTACAGCAATTCGTCTTCCTATAGCTGAAACAAACTCGTGTGGCGGTGGCAAGAATAAACTAATGATACAAATAGTTGTGAAAGGAACACGCGAGGAGGGCTGTAGTTCATCTGAGTGAAACTGTGTCGCGGTCGCAGGTATAAAAACAATAACGGGTCTGAATGGTATATGCAGGATGTCCGATGACTTGGTATAGCAACTTCGGGAGGTTATTTTTGGACTAAATATGATTAATAAATGGTATATCAACATGGGTCCAGTTTTCAACCATTATGCAGCCACAGTTCCTGATCGCCCTATGGGTTAATCATGAGGGATACCATTTTCGCTCAAAGGGTCATTAGTAACTGCACGTTTGTAACGACTGATAAACGGATCCAAGTTACAACACCCATCTTTGCTGAAAACTAACTTGAGAATCAACTCCTGAGGCTAGTACATCAAGACTTGGGACACCCTATACAGAGATGAGAAAATAATAATAATAATAATAATAATAATAATAATAACAACAATAATAATAATAAAATGAGATTTGTTTCTGTAGGTCAATAACATCGTGTGGCGGTGGCAAGAGGAAAACAATAAGCTACAAACAGGTGTGAATGAGAGGGGTGAGGGGGGGGTTGGAGCAGCGGGAAGCAGGTTGAGTCACTGGTCTACATCACGTTGCACCTTCTATCTGCGTTACTCCTGAAGGTGTTTAACTGCGTCAGGTGGTGGCATGAATCAAATGACATGCTGCAGATGGGTGTGAATGGGAGGAGGAGGAGGAAGCTGCAGTACTGGCTTATCCCGTTCTCTTTATACTTTCAAATAAGATAATAACAATATTACGTAGATGAATATAATCATGTGGCGGTGACAAGAATGTGAGCTAACAAAATATATGAATGGGACGAGTAGGTAGTGTGGAGGAGGAAGGCTGCGGTTGAACAAAAGCGCAGGGGGGTGGCATGAATAAAATAATTACATACAAATAGGTGTGACTGCCAAAGGTTACTATAGCAGCATGGTAGTTCGATTTCCTGGATAAAATCGTCTCATGGCGACAAGAATGGGTGTGAATGGGCTGCTGCTGCTGCTGCTGCTAATGATGATGATGATGATGATGATGATGATGATGATGATGATGATGATGATGATGATGATGATGAGGATGAAGATGATGATGAGAAGGAGGAGGAGGAGGTGGAGAAAGGTTGCAGCGGTGGCCGACATCCCGTTTTCCCTACCCCTCCTCCTCCTCCTCCTCCTCCTGCTTTACGTAACCCGTCGTCAAGCAGGGGTGAGTGGCCTCTGCTCCCGACCCTCTTACACATGCAAATGGTTTTCCTTAGAACCAATTTGTCGTCCCCGGAGTCTGCCAAGTCCATCATGACTTCAATGCATACCTAATACCTCAATATTCACTCAAAATTAATGCTGTCAAAAGAAGAGCATATTTTAAATGCATTTTGTGACGTGGAGTAGATTATGGTTTTGTTTTTTCTTTAAATCCTTTCAATCCGATGACATATTTTAAATTTTACTCTAATACCTCAATATTAACTCAAAATTCATGCTGTCAAAATGAACGACATATTTTGGCCAAACTTTCTGCATGTGTCCTTTATATATACCGGTATATATATATATATATATATATATATATATATATATATATATATATATATATATATATATATACTCTTCACACATCTCAATCTGGCCGCTGACGTATTATTACCTGTCCCCGCCTCGGAGGGGCTCGGTAACGGGTACTGTTTTCACTCGGTGTGTCTGTTTGTTTGTTAGTCTATCTGTCTGTCTGTTAACTTTATGAGAAAACTACTAGTGCGATTTTGACTGAAATCACTTAGATGATGGGCTATGACCTTCTGATCACCTGATTAAAATCTGGGGCCAAATTAGGCTAAGGCCCAGGGTGTAGACCCCCAAAATGAAAAAAAAATATTTTTATAAAATAATTTTTTCGCTTTAGCTCCTTTTAAATTCGTCCTTTCGGCATGAAACCAAAACCTAAAGGTGCACCTTTCAAATCTGCATCCTATAACATGCCCCATTACATCAGGAGGGTCATCTCCCAGTTTGAGGCAGAGGGTTCAGTGTCAGATGGGTTGGGCCTAAAATTTCAAATGGGCATGAAATCGTCAATTTTCACCCGATTTACTCCAAATTTGATATGTGACGTCTTTGACTAGATATCCTGTTGTATTTATACGTCAGCCCTAAAATGAGAGCCGGAGACGGTTTTGCTGTGCCTTGGCACCACCTCTTGTTCGTTTTGTCTTTGATACCTCCAGACGATTTTAATGCATAACCAATACCTTCATATTAAGTCAGAATTAGTGTTGTAAAAAAACGGCGGCATACTCTGGTTGCATTTTCTTTGCGTGGAATAACTTATGATTTTGCGGGTTATTTTCTTTAACATCTTTCAGTGCCACAAAGCATCTCTTGTTGCTTTCATACGATTTTATATACCTTGCGAAAGCCCTCTAATGATTAACGGAGTTAATGAAGGCAATATCTAACTCCCACAGTTCGAAAAACTTTCCTCAACTTGAAGAAAATTGTCATGAGACAGCACCAGTAAACCATATAAGTACGTCACTGGACTGAAGGGGTCAAGGTGATAACAAGACAATGAGGAGACTACTGAGGCTTCTTCACTCCAATGGCGCATTTTTCACTGTAATCATGTTACCGTCAGACGGTTATATTCGATTTAGGAAGAGTCTCAGAGCACTGGAGGGGTCAATCGACTAAATATTTAACTGCTCCAGTTCGAAAAATCTCTACTATGCTCATTAAAACCGTCTAGTAGTAGTAAGAATGCTATAATAAAACATTTCTTGGAATAAAAAGGTTTGGTACTATATTCCGTGTCGTGAGGTCCACACAGGAAAACTCTGGCGGGTACATTACGTAATCGTGTTTCCCTTGTAAACATCAAGTGCGGTTGCCAACGGCCGATTCTCGTCAGCGTAGCCCACTGTAATCCAATGACGTGTACTGTTTATCGCTGCAGACGATTTCATGAGTCACAGATGGGGCTTTTCAAACTATGGGGATTAGATACTGCATTAACTGACCTTTTCGCTACTAGAGGTCCTTCCTAATGACATATAAAACGGTCTGCCGACAACAAGAATAAAATGAACATAAATGAAAGAACTAAACATGCTGGAGCACAGGGACCTAATATGATGTTTTGTTTAAGCCTACGGCATATGAGCACCTCGTTTCCGAAGATCCTTAGCGAGTGGACAAGGTAGCTCCCAGAGATGCCACCGAAACTAAAAATATATCCTCGTAGTTTCCTTCCTATGTCTAAATGTGACATGTCAGTACTCCAGTATACGTTATATACCATGTACCACCATCCTTCGCTCCCTTGATGCTGTGCTGTTTAGTTCTTGCCCCACCTTTACCATTTGCTTCTTTGTTTACCCTCCTCTCTTCCTACTTCTATCTTTCACTCCTGTCACCTTTTGCTACACCTCTTTCCACCTCAGGTGACAGGCCTAATGGTTTCCTGCAATCCAGGAAACCATTTACAACGCTGGGTGCTAACCATATAAGCAAAAAACATTTTTCCCCTGGGTCACTCGCACTGCTTGAATCCAGTCTGAATACACTTGGCCATAAACTGAACTGAGACGGGTTAAGGTCTTTGTCAGGTTAGAACAAATGCGCTGTACCTCTGTTGTCATAAAAAAAAAAAAAAAAAAAAGAGAGAGAGAGAGAGAGAGAGAGAGAGAGAGAGAGAGAGAGAGAGAGAGAGAGAGAGAGAGAGAGAGAGAACGACTGCCACTTTTAGGAAATATTTCATACGACACATACATAATTATGACTTCGAATGAAGTGTGAATGACTGAGTGGCCAATTCATAAGGTATCTTCTCGATGAACCTCCTACTTTCGTACTTTTTCTCCTGAAGACTACTGTACAACTCTGTAACAGAATTCAACTACATCACTACATAACTGAATTAGCACACCACAATGCTACAACATTTCAAGGCACTATTACACTATACCATACTAATATACTGCACACCTCTAGAATAAACTTCCCACCAACCGTAGGCGGGATTAAGGGTTATGATGATGATGATATAAACATGTATATACAAAACATTTTCCTTTACCAATCGCGAAAAAAGAAAAAAAAAAATGTACAGCAATTCCTGATAATTAGGTGCTGGTTCTGCCTCCACTCTAATAGTCCAGACAGACAGACCCCACCACAGTACTTATCTTGCAGTCTCTTGCCACGTTTAGTCAAAGGTAAATGACATAGAGGACAGTAATCTAGGGGGAACGGAAGGCCTCGCAGCAGGTTTTTCTTAGCGATTTGCTATGCGTATTACAGTCTTGATATTTTCTCCAGCATATTATTACACCCGCGTAAACGAGTGTGTGTGTGTGTGTGTGTGTGTGTGTGTGTGTGTGTGTGTGTAAACAAAATAACTATCACTTCTCATCCCATTTTAATCTAAGTTGGTGGAAGGGTTAAGTGAAAGCCATTGGCTGAATCTACTATTTTTGAGAACAATAGGTCAAGGTCACGTTTCTAGGTCAAACGTTGACATAGCAAAATCAACTTAAATGGTTTTTATTCAACTTTTTTTTTCTTAACTTCGGGTGAAGATTCGTGGTAAGGCAAGAATGAAGTGATTCAGTTGAGAATAATCAAAGGTCAAGGTCACAAGGCGAGGTAAAAGTTCGGCCTTGTGTGTGTTTTTGTTAACAAAATAACTCAGCTTCTATTCCATTTTAACCAAACTTTGTGAAAATGTTGAGGGGCAGCCGAGGAGCAAACATATTATTTTTACAAAAAAATTACTCAAAGGTCAAAGGCACAGGGCAAGGTTAACTTAAACTGTATTTATCCAATTCAGTCCAAACTTGGTGAAATGGATGAGGGTTAGGCAGCAATGAAGTGCTTCAGTTTTGAGAATGGTCAGTTCAAATTCAAGGTCACAGGGCAATGTAAAATTTGGATCCGTGTATGAGCTTGTTAACAAAATAGCCCAGTGAATGGCTGAGGGTCTATTGAGAAGCAAGATTATTTATTTTAGAGCAAGTCACAGATCAAGGCCACCTCAGTTGTGATCTAATTTGAAACAACCTTGGTGGAAGGGTTAAGAGTCTGGCGAGAATGAAGGAACTTAGCAACTTTGAGAACAACCAGTCAAAAGTAAGGATCACAGCAAAATCAAAGTTCGACCCGTGTATCTGCGTATGAAAAAAAAAACAAAAAAACAAACAAAAAAAAAAAAAAACTGATTTTGGTAAACTTGGTGGGTAAGCTGAGGATGACCCAAGTGGTTGCCATACTGCTTTTCAGCATTATTGGTCAAAGGTCAAGGTCACATGGCAAGGTCAACTTAAACATTTTTTTTTTTTTTCATCAGATGTAGACTAGGCATTGTGGAAGGGTTCAGGTTAACACAAAGATAGAGATTAGATTTTGAGAAGAGTCAGTCACAGACCAAGGTCACATGAGGAAAGTCAAAGGTCACGGTCACTGGACATTCTGATCTGATTTTAAATAGTTAGTGGATGGGTTTAGGGTTAGGCAAGAATTAAGTAATTTAGATTTTGAGGGCAATCTATTGAAGGTCAATGTCACAAGGTCAATGCTGTTAGATTATTTGGTGGGCGCGGGTGTGTGACTCTCTGAGTACTTGTTCTTGTTATATATTTAGTATCGACAATCTGTTTCAATAACTTACTGAAGGGCAAAAAGATGAATTACCGGTATGCAAAAGATATGGCTCAGGAAGAGGTCCTATGCCATCTAGAATGCTACTCAAAGAAGATAGTGATTCACTGAACCTGCATCTGTACTAAACACAGTGCAGGGAAAGAGGCATTTTCACGCGCCGACAGTGGACTGGCCAAGTTGTCTATGCTCATCCAACTTTAATGTTTCCTCTTTCCTTGTTTTTTGGGTCCTACCTCAACCCATCCTTAAGTGGGAAAAAAGGTGACGATGATGAAGATGAGTTACTTGTTGCTGTTGACCACGATCATGATGATTAGAATGATAATGATAAAATGATGACGTTGCTGTATTTGTAGGTGTTGCTGATGTTGTCTTCGATAAGAGTGGACTATGGAAGTGGAGGCAGCAGACATGGCTGTGCATTGGGAGCGGCGGCGGCGACCGTGGTGGTGGTGGTGGTGGTGGTGGTGGTGGTGATGATGATGATGATGATGATGATGATGATGGTGGTGGTGGTGGTGGTGGTGGTGTAGGTGGTGGTGATGGTGGCTGCAGCTTGCCTGACCCAACGCTCGCCCAGCCTCTTGGCCCTCCTTTCTTCTGTTATTGATTATTATTTATCGCCTTTGGGTACTGGAGGCAATATATCTTCTCGGCCCAAACGTGTAGACCCAGCCCTGCCCTGCCCTGCCCTTCCTATATACCTTGACTGCCATGCAATGCTGTCTTTCTCTACCGTCCTCTGCATCACCCTACCCTATTCCGAACATCTTTACATTTCTCTTCTTTGCTCTGCAATGAATGTCTTATTATTTTCTGCTCTATTATCACTTCTTTGCCCCGCTCCTCCTTATCCTGCCCTACCTTTCCCTGCTCTGTCTTACCTTACCCTATCCTGTCCTAGCCTACCCTGCTTTACCTTGCCCTTCCATGTCCCTCCCTACCTTGCCCTACACTGCTCTGATCTGTCTTGTTCAGCCCCGCCCTACCATACGCTGTCTTTTCTTGCCGCGCCCTCCCCTGCCCTATTCTGCCATGCTATGCTGTGTTACACCATGCCCTGTGTTTGCCCTATCCTACCCTGCACTACACTGCTGTGCCTTGCGCTACCCTGCTCTGCCTTGCCTTGCCTGACTCTGCCCTGCTTTACCCTACCCTGCTTTGCCCTTCCCTGCCATGTCCTGCTCTACCTTACCTTGTTCTGCCCTACCCTACCCTACCTTGCATTACCCTGCCCTGTCCTGTCCCGCTGTACTGATTTCCCTTGTTTTGCCCTAAAGTATCTGGCGTTATTTTGTCCTGTTCTGCTCTGGCCTGGCCCGTACTGCCTTCTTCTGACCTGCCCTATCCTAACTTCCCCTGTCCTGCCCTGTCCTGTATTATCTTGTTTTGCCTTGCCCTGTCTGTCCTGCGCTGGCCTATCCTACCTTGCCCAGCCCAGCAACAAGCCCAGTGGGGCGAGTGGATGTGCGGTGTGGGACGTGGAATAGCAGGACCCGAGCAGACGACCGCGTTCCACCCTCAGGCTCCACATTTCTCAGCACGATTAAAGTTAAGGGGTAATGGGATTGGGGGGAGGGGGGCAATGGCTGGAGGGGCGAGACGTGAGAGGTGGAGAAAGGTGGAGAGGTGCGGAGTGAGAAAAGGTAAATGGTTGGGGTTAAGAACAAAATCGTCTGGTTTGGCCAAATAATTAATGGAATATGTTTTCGTACTGTAGGTGTTAATGAGGTTGTTATCTGCCCATTCACAATCTGAGGCCGTTCCCATGTTGAATAAAGACCTTTGGATTCAGTCAGTAAGCACTAAAAGGACAACATATTACACGCGTTAACTCTTCAATTCGCTGACGTATATTTTTTATTTAAATCTTGCTTTCTATAAATGATTCCATACAGCTCGTTATTGACTTTTCGAACCTGAGGAGTTAGACTGAGCCTTCATTAAAAACTTCTCTGGCAGGGGTTTTCCTTAAGTGGGTAAAATAGGCTGGGGATAGCAAGAATGAAATAAAATACGTCATCGGAATGTAAGGGTTAAGGCAAATGTGGTGGTGGGATCCGAATGTTACCGGGTTTACTCGATGTTCATGATTTTCAGCGCCAAAAATGAAACTGCCTTCATAACAAGTGCTGAAGCGTGCAGAGTACATCGCAAAACACACACACACACACACACACACACACACACACACACACACACACACACACACACACACACACACAATTTGTATAATATTTACGTAAGAATTGTCTGCAGTACCCCAGTAACACCAGAAGCTACTTACCATTTTTTTTCTTCTATGAATTCAAATGAAACCTTGAAGAATCATAGCGACATATGAAAAATGTGTTTACTCTCGGGCCGATCAGACTCTTGAACGAAGTTTGTTTCTCCCTTGTCCCTGTTCACCCAATAGCACGGCTGGGGACCTCGATTTAAATTTGATTGCTATGTGTCGTATTTTAGGTTAATACTGGACCCTCGTTAACATTACCTGTCTGCTTTAATGTCCTTTCCTGCAGTCAACAGCTCTTCTTCTTCGGGGGGGAGGGGGGGGAAGACTGGGGCCTCAGTTATAAACTCTCCCAATCTTACGTTGTTAAACTTGCTTTTATCTTTAGCCTGACTCACACGGCTACCAAACACTCCGCAACCAGATTATAGTAAGCATTATGTGTGAGAGAGAGAGAGAGAGAGAGAGAGAGAGAGAGAGAGAGAGAGAGAGAGAGAGAGAGAGAGAGAGAGAGAGAGAAACGTCATAATATTAATTGTCACGGGGATATTTTTCCTGCAAAGTGGTTGGGATCCTTTATAAATACCGCCTCAGAGGTGTGCATAATGAGTCCTTGTTAGATTATTTTAAACAATATATTTCGCAATTAACCCCCTGAATTCGGTGATGTATTATGACTTATTCTTCCGACCTCCAGACAGTTTCATTCAACTTTCGGCAAACCTCTTGTAGTGAAGGGCTAAATGAGGGCTATATGTAACCCATCGAGTTATTAGACAAGTTCCTCCAAAGATGAATAAAATAATCTGGAGGTGGAAAAAAAAAAAATTCATCAGCTTGAAGGAGTCCAGTCCAGAAAAATGAATACAGAAAAGAGTGCTCATTAAAGCTCCCCTGTTACTATGACGCTGTTCCCGCAGTACTCAGGACCGGTGGGTGCTGCAGAGGGACGCCTTCACTCGGTGTCACCAGTATAAACGGCCGGCTTCACTGCCTGGTTATACAAGCATCACTCATCATTCGTTTTATCCCACAAATGGAGGGTGGAGGACTACAGAAGGACAACTTCCTCTTGCAGTCTGCCGGGTTCACGTTTCAGATGAACCTGGGACTAGAACAACAACGACAACGACAACACAAAACTACTACTCCTAGTACTAGTACTACTACAACTACAGGACCAAATGTATTAATTAATATGCTGTGGTATTCTTGGTGGCACTGGAGATTGCACAGAACCTCTTCCGTAGCGATTTGTTCTACATACTGCACTTCTATGTCCTCTTGTTTGTGCGAGATGCAAACTATGTCGTCATTAAGACGATATAAGTAACACAAAAGAGGATGATACGGTGTAACAGGAAAAAAAAACTGCCAAGGAAGAGGTATTGCGAGGTCTCTATGCTACCTACCACCCATTTAATGGAGACTGCTAGAAAACTATTACCACCTTCGCTACCGGGGTGCTTCCCTAAACATTAATAATCGTCCGGCAGAAGCAACTAAATATAAGCCTTATCGTACTGAACCGATATCTGCAATACTAAATTATAATGCCTTCTGTAGCAGCCACAAAACATGAAATTATTGGACTTAAAGGAGTGAAGATGTAAACGATCGCGAATCATACATTCATTTATAATCAAGGCACGGTTACCACAAAGTGCGAACAATGAATTAAGAGAAATTATATATCTGTCTATCAACCTCTATCTATCTATCTATCGATCTCTCTATATCTGTCTATTTATCTATCTATCTATCTATATATAATATACATAACGATTTTAACGCCCTGGCGCCAGTCACCGGGTCGCTACACCTTGGCGTGATGGAAGCTAAACCACCTAAATTTTATGATGAACCAGGTAAATTCATTATGGAAGCATATTTTTCAACCCGAACCCATATGATGATACATGTTTCTGTCATTTATATATATATATAATGTGGTAGGTGGGGGCGCTCACCATCCACTCACTCGATGTAGTGCTGCTCTCGGGTGTCTGCCCTTTCCTCTCTTCCATCCGTCTTTCCTTCCATCCTCTTCTGTCTTTCTTTCCTTCATTCTTTCCTTGTCCTTCTGCCTACGGGTGACTTTACACTCCCTCTTCTGTCTTTCTTTCCTTCATTCTTGCCTTTTCCTTCTGCTTGTGGGTGACTCTACACTGCGTGACAAGCCAAATGGTTTCCTGTACACCAGGAAACCACTTACTACGCTGGGTGGTAACCATATAACCAAATTTTGGCACCTGGACGTTTAGTGGGTAATTATTGCGCTCCAGTCGGACTGAGCCGGTGAAGGTTTATATCCAAGCGATGGTTGGGGTTTATTGCTCATGTAACGCCACTCAGGGATGAGTGAGGCTGGTCACTCTCATCTTAAATGTCGAGACCAACTGCCTAGCCCCGGGCTCCTACGCTCCTCATGGGGCAATGTAGGATTGGATGTTGGATATATATATATATATATATATATATATATATATATATATATATATATATATATATATATATATATATATATGTGTGTGTATGTGTGTGTGTGTGTGTGTGTGTGTGGTGTAACGGCGTGTGATGCTGGTGCAGTGAAAGTATGATGCTGTATGATGATGTGTGCTGATGATACAGTAAGAAGTGTGGCGCTGTTTGGTGCTGATGGTGTAATAAGGAATGTGGAGATATGCGGTGGTGATAGTGCAGGGAGGAGTGTGGTAATGTGTGGTAGTGGTGCAATAAAGACTGTGCTGTGGTGCTGTGTGGTGTCATTTGGTGGTGGTGCAGTAAGGAGTGTGGTGCTGTGTGGTGTTGTTTTGGTGGTGCAGTGAGGAGTGTGGTACAGTGTGGCGGTGGTGAAGAGAGGAATGTCGTACTGTGTGGTGTTATTTGGTGGTGATGCAGTGTGGTGTGTGGTGTTGTTGTGCTGTGGTGATGCAGGAGTGTGGTGTTGTGTTGTAGTGGTGTAGTGAGGAGTGTGGCGTTGTGCTGTGGTGATGCAGGAGTGTGGTGTTATGTTGTGGTGGTGCAGGAGTGTGGTGCTGTGTGATGGTGGTGTAGTGAGGAGTGTGGTGCTCTGTGATGATGATGCAGTGAGGAGTGTGGTGCCGTGTGATGGTGGTGCAGTAAGAAGTGTGGTGCTGTGTGAAGGTGGTGCTGCTGTAAGGATTGTAGTTGTGTGGTGGTGGTGCAGTGAGGAGTGTGGTGTTGTGTGGTGGCGGAGCAGTGAGGAGTGTGGTGCTGCGTGGAGGTGGTGCAGTAAGAAGTGTGATGCAGTGTGGGGATGGTACAATACGGAGTGTGGTGCCGTGTGGTCGTGATGTTAGCGGTGCAGTAAAGACTATAGTGCAATGCGGTGCTGCGTGGTGTTGTGTGGTGGTGGTGCAGTGAGTAGTATGGTGCTATGTGATGTTGCACTACGAAGTGTGGTCGTGGTGTTGTGATGACTGTGTTTTTGTGTGGTGGTGGTGCAGAGAGGAGTGTGTTGTGTGGTGGTGTGTAATCGTGATGGTGCAGTGAGACGTGTGGTGGTGTGTGGCGTTGCTGGTGGTGCAATGAGAAGTGTGTTGGTATGTGGTGGTGTATACGGTGCAGTAAGGAGTGCGTTGGTCTGGTGGTGGTGCAGAGAAGTGTGTTGTGTGGTGGTGGTGGTGCAGTGAGAAGTGTGTTGTTGTGTGGTGGTGATGATGCAGTAAGAAATGTGTTGTATGATGGTGCGTGGTGGTGGTGGTGCAGTGGAAAATGCATAGTTGTATGGTGGTGGTGGTGGTGCAGTGAGAAGTGTGCTGTTGTGTGGTGGTGCTGGTGCAGTGAGGAATGTGTAGGTGTGTGGTGGTGGAGGTCCAGTGAGAACTGTGTTGTTGTGAGGTATTAGTATAGTAAGGTGTGTGTTGTTGTGTGGTGGTGTACAGTATAATCGTAATGCAGTAAGGAGTGCGCTGCTCTTCTGTAGTGGTGCTGCGTGGAGTGTACTCGTAGTAGTGAGTGGTGGTGGTGATGTGAGGAGCGTGGTGTTGTGTGGTGATGGTGGTGGTGTATGGTGGTAGTGGTGTGAGGAGTGTGGTGCTTCAACACAATCAAAGAGGCCTGGGCTGTCCGGGATGGGCGGCTTGTCTGCCTCCACATCAGCATTACGCAATGAAGGTCACTGCTGCTCCCTCCCTTCCCCACCCTTTCCTTCCCTAGCACCCTTAATCCATCTTTCCTTCACTTTACCCACTCCTTCCTTTCCCTTCTCTACCTCTCCGTTACTCTTTCTTTCCTTCACCTTCTCCTATTATCTACACCACGTCCTTCTTTCCTTTTATGTTCTCTTTTAATTTTTCTTTCCTTCCATTCCCTCCCTTTCATACTTTATCTTTCCTCTAAATTTCCGCTTTTATTCTTTATTTTCTTTCCCTTCACTCCCTTGCTCTTTCATTTTCTTCTCTCCCTCATACTTTTTTCCTTCCCCCTTTCTTCCTTTACACCTGTCTCTCCTTTCCATTCATTCCTTCACACTCATTCTTTCCTTCTCTTCCTCTTGTCTTCACTCGTCCTACTTCCTTCCCTTACTCCCTCCCCTTTCTTCCTCCTCCCTTTTTTTCTTTCCCTCTCATCTCTATAATTCTCTTTTCATTCTCTTATCTCTCGTTTTCTCTCCCTCTCTGTCCTCCTCTCCATTTTTTACCCCCTTTCCCCCCCTCTCAGCTGTTTTTCTCATGTACTTCCTTCTCACTTTTCTTCCCATTTTCTCCATGCCTTCTTCTTCCTGCTTTCCCTGTTTGCATCATTCTATAATCTGTCTTCCTCCTTTTCATCATTCGTTCCATGTCACTGATGCTCCTTCTCCCACTCTCTCTCTCTCATTTTACTCACATTATTTTCCACTTTAACTTATTTTTCTCATATTTTTTCTCTTTAATTCATGTTTCCCATATTTTTTTTTTCTCTTTTACCCATCATCCTTTCTTGCACCTTAATTACCTTCGCCAGCAACGCTGCACAGAGGCTCTCTATTCACTTGTGTTTGTTTATTTGTCTGATTATGTACAAGAAATCTCAGAAAGTTGTTATTGGATTTCAATGAAATCTGATGGATAGGTGAGTAGTGGGTTAAGGAAGAGTGTATTTTATGCAAGGGGAGCTGCAAGGCTTGGTGGATGAGTTTGAGAGAGTGTGTAAGAAACGGAACCTAAAGGTGAATGTAGGGAAGAGTAAAGTGATGGTCTTTGAGAGAGGTGAAGTCAGTGAATGTATAGCGAGGTTGGATGGTGAGGAATTGGAAAATGTGAGTACGTTTAAGTATTTGGGTAGTGTGATGAGTAAGGATGGAGGTTTGGAGGGTGAAGTGCTTGAAAGGGTACAGCAGGGAAGAAAGGTTGCTGGTTCCTTGAAAGCAGTGATAAGAAACAGGGAAGTGAGCATGGAAGTAAAAAAGTTACTACATGACAGTATTGTGATACCAACTCTAACGTACGGAAGTGAAGCTTGGACGTTGTTGGAAGGACACAAGTCAAGAGTGAGAGCAGTGGAAATGAGTTATTTAAGAGGAGCTTGTGGAGTCACGTGGAGAGACAGGCTGACGAATGAGGATATAAAGGAGCGTTGTGGTGTTGATGTGGATGTGATAGGAAGCGTTGTGAGGAACACACTGAGGTGGTTTGGCCATGTGGAGAGGATGGAGGGTGAAAGACTGACGAAGAGAGTGTATGTGAGTGAGGTGGAGGGTGGAAGAGGGAGGGGGAGACCGAGGATGAGATGGAGGGATGGGGTGGAGAGGTATATGAGAGAGGGGGGTGTGAGTTGGGAGCAGGGTAGTGAAATGGCGGGGGACAGGGCGACTTGGAGGCGATTTGTTTGTGGCCACCCCAAACGGGATTGAGGCGTCTGGCAATAGATAGATAGATAGTATTAGATTTTGGAGAGGATTCCGATCCCGATGCAGGGATGGATCATAAATCTTACTGGCGCTGGCGGAGGTATGTGCTCTCTGTGGCTGTGTAATAGGCAGGCTCAAACCTTAGAATTAAATGCCTAGGTGAGACTGCAGAAATATTCGTCTGATAGGAAAGAGGAATTAAGGAATTCATAAATTCTACTGGTGTTTAACGGAAGTATACGCTGTCTGAATACTTCCTAGCTTCATTTGTTTTCTTCGCTCGTCATCCATTACTTAGCGTCGTTTTTTCTTCCTTCCTCGTTTTATGCTTCCCCTTTCCTTACCTCACCCTTCCTTTATTCTCCTTCTCTACGTACGAGGAGAGAGAGGAAAAAGTTGCAGAGCGTCTACGTATGTCAACTCTGACGAGGTACAGACCGGAAAAATAAATAAATAAATAAGCTTATCCACACAATTTCTTAAAATAAAATCACAAAGAGTTTCAGGATTTACATAAACTTTTAGACACGCATGGAGTGTGATTAAAGGCCATCTACAGTTGGCTTTGTATATTCTCAGTGATTAATGCTATAAAAATCAATAAGATAAAGGTGCTACAAAATCTCCTACGCCACCTACAATGCGATCCCAAGCCATAAATTGTACAATTAGTGATCTAATTACTTGTGTTAATAATATGGGATTAAAACCTTCTACTAGATATACTGCAAAATGCTGAATGTCAGACATACAGAGGCGCGCTCTCCCATACACAGACCCTCAACCCACCAACAGACCTACTGCATGTACTGTACAGTGTATAAGACCGTCTCCCCCCTCCTCCATGTATACTCCCCAACCCACACACAGAAACCATCTTCCCAACATACAGAGCATCCTCTTCCAAGTACAGTACAGATTCCAGTTCCAAATTCAAACAGCTTCCCCAATGTACAGACTTCCCCTCTCGCGTGAGAACATCCCACTCCACGTACCGAGACTCCCATCCCACGCACACAACTCTTTCACGTACCGAATTTCCCCTCACCCACGTACAAATCTTAGCATTCACTTCACAGGCCTTCTATCCATCTGCTATATATAGCAATTTCCCCCTATCTATTACATCTCACGTACAAAGACTTTCTCCCCCTCATACCGACTCCTTCCCCTACAGACAGACATCTTCCAAATGCAAAATTCTCTCCCCATCAACAGATCTCCTCCCCTACATATACACCCCCATCCCACGTACAAAGCCCCCCCTCCCCCACGTATATACCCTACCCCACGTACAGAAGCCTCTTCCCCCATATCTCCATACATCCGTTCCCATACCGACAGACTTACTCTTTCACCTGCAGACCCTCACCCCACCTACCAGTATCTTTCCTCACATACAGATCCCTGTTCCAGTACACAGATCCACATCATACGTACACTGACCCCCACCCAACATACACAGATTCACATCTCACGTACAAATCCTCTTCCACGTACAGAGCCCCCTCCCCCACGTACTGGGCCCCCTCTTCCACGTACAGAACCCTTTCCACCACGCACAAAGCCCTCGTCCTTCACGTACAGAGCCCCTCTCCTCCATGTAAGGAGCCCTCCTCCTCCACGTAAGGAGTTCCCCCTCCTCCACGTGCAAAACCCCCCCGACCTATCCCTCGTACAGATTCCCCATCTCTCACGTGCATCTTGGTCATAAACCCATGCCTCGGCCCTGAGCCATACAGGTGGGAGTATCAGTGAGCTGTATCGCTGCACACACTTTATGGCCTCACTCCCACAACTCATATTTTAACCCATGACACACAACCAGTCTTATTTTATTTATTTTCATAGCGAATGACGTATAGTCGCTATCGTAATCACCCTGTTGGCTTGCCTCGTGTTCTTCAATGTTCGTCACCATAATATTTTTAGAACAAAAAACAGAAGTTTAAAACTAGCACACACACGTTCGGTTGATTAATGAGAGCATGTGTCAAACACTGACTATATCTCCTTCCCTGACTGCCTTCACTTTGATGTAATCTAATGAAGCCTGGGCAGTTTGGTAGCTCTATCTGCATTACGTTTGCATAGTAATCATGATGTTACATGATGGAGTCTCCGGTTGGGTAACTGAGCTGTGAGATTCTATGTCCAGTCACGTAAATAATTCCCTTGCCAAACCGTGTCAGGCACCTTCGGTGATTTATGGTTTAACTCTCCCTAGTGGACGCGTCTAGGCCTGCAGTGGACCAACCATGGACTGACCATAATGGCCCAGAAGGCCTGTGTAACATACAGAGATAACATGCAAGTGACTAAATTGTTAAAAAAAAAATCTGTTCTTAATATATGATTTCATTATTTAATTACCTCCAGTATTAGCAATCGGTATTTGCACTATTTGCTTCTCGAAGGATATATATTTCATTTTGCCAAAGAAGTCAGCTTAGGCAAAGAAGGGTCTGGGAACAAAGAAGCCTAATGGGCTAGTCATGTTTTGATTATTCTTGCTGTCCTTATATACCATTTATCTTTCTTCTCTGATAATCACCAGTGTCTTTTAGTGACCGGTAGGCACTGCCTTTGTTTCTACACGAGTTTATCTCTCACTCCTACACAAACTCGTTTTCCGTTTTGTCATAATCATATTATGTGCTCTAAATTCTCTTATTTTTATCAGTTCCACTTTTTTCTAATGTCCC
This sequence comes from Coenobita brevimanus, assembly GCF_032717465.1. Taxonomy (NCBI): domain Eukaryota; kingdom Metazoa; phylum Arthropoda; class Malacostraca; order Decapoda; family Coenobitidae; genus Coenobita; species Coenobita brevimanus. The sequence continues at coordinate 249,831 of NC_137045.1, forward strand.
TATTATCCTTCTGTATCTCAGTGTCTCTTTGTTCATACTTCCTATTATCCTGCAAACTTTTTCATTTCTAAGTTTGCTCACTATATCCTTGTTTCTGCTACATTTACTTCTTGCTTTTCATATGGTGAGCCTTTCTCCTCATCCATATTCTACTGTTAACTTTCTGTTCTTCCACGTTCTTTTCCCTCCTCTCCCATCTTCCACTGCATTACTCCCCTTCTTCCATTGCCTTCGCCTTCCTTCATTATCTTCCTCTTCTGCTGTTTCATCGTCCTCTTCCAATACTTTCTTTCTCTTCCTCCACTGTTTCTCACTCCTCTTATATCATCATTTTCCACTGATTTTCTCCTGCTCTACCACTGTCTTCCTCTCGTCCACTATTTTTTCTCCTCTTCCATCTTCCACTGATCTTCCTCTAATTCCACTATCTTCTTCCTCCACTTCCACTGTCTTTTTCCTTCTCTCCCATCATCCACTGTCTACCTCCTCCTCCTCCTCCTCCACTGCTAGCTTCCTCGCCATCCTCCTGCTCTCTTCTCGTCCTCCACTGCTGTCCGTTTCGCTTTCTTCCTGTTCTCTTTTTTTCTTCCACTGCTGTCATCCTCATCTTCCTCCTGCTCTCTTTTCCTCCTCCACTGCTGTCTTCTTCATCTTTCTCCTCTTACTCCACCGCTGTCTTCCTCGTCTTCCTCCTCCTTCTCTTTCACTGACGTCTTCCTCATCCTCCTGATCACTTCTTTTCCTCCAGTGCTGTCTCCCTCCTCTACCTCCTCCCTCTCCACCACTGTCTTCCTCGTCTTCCTTCCTTTCTTCTCCTCCTCCTCTCGAGCTCCTCCTGGTAATGCTCGCTCAGGCTTTAATAACCTAATTACAGAGCCTCCCATGATTTATACCAAGACGGTGCTCCTGCCCCTTTTAGCTTTCTCCCTCCTGCCCCCTTACACCTCTGCCAGTCTCCTAGCCTTCACACCCTTTGGCTTTCTCCCTCCTGCCCCCTCGTACCTCTGCCATCTCCATGCTTTCACACCCCTTTAGCTTTCTCCTTCCTGCCTTTTTACATCCCCAACAATCTTTTAGCTTTCACTCCCTTTACAGCTCGTACTCCTTACAGCTGGCACTTCTTCGCTTCCTTTTATCTTTCTCCTAACTCCCCCTTACACTTCTGCCAGTCTCTTAGCTTTCAAACCCTTTACAGCTCGTTTTCTTTAATACTGGCACCTCTTTGCTTCCTTCTGGCTCTCTCTTAACTGCCCCTTATACCTCGGTCAGTTTCGTAGCTTCGACACCCTATACACCTCTTACTCATTTTCAGCGCTACCTCTAATACCTCTACCATTCTCTTCATTCTCGCCCTTTCGACGCCATGCCCGTAGTAACTGTCAGTCTCTTAGCTTTCACACCCTTTTAGCTGTCTTCTAGCCATCCCTTATATCCCTGCCACTCTCAGCTGTCACACCTTTTTAGCTTTCTCCTAGCCATCCCTTATATCCCCGCCAATCTCATATGGGATTTCCTATATGTTGATAATAGTAAATATCTATCTTCAACCAGTTTCGAGTTATGTCCCCCTGAATATCCGTGACCTTGAATTTGGCATTTCAAGGTCACTTAAGGTCAAAGGTCTTGGTGTCCATATCATTTCATGTATGTTCATAACAGTAAATATCTCCATCTTCAACCGTTTTCAAGTTATAGCCCTCTGAAAATCCGTGACCTTGATAATGACCTTTCAAGGCCACTCGATTACCTCCAAAATTTAATCGCTTTCTCTAGGGACCAGTGCTCACATATCCTGAAAGTTTCATGTCATTTCATTCAGCCGTTTTTCCGTACGTGGCTAACAAACAAACAAACAAACTCGACCAAAAACAATACCTCGTCGGACTCCGTCCAGGTAAGGTAATAATGCTAGTCAGGAATTAGTGCAATGGAAAGGATGTAGAGATAGAGATTTTTCTTATTCTGCCACTGAGCTATGGTAAATAAGCTTCAAAAGGAAGAAAACCACTGTCAAGTTAACGAACTGTATTACCCTTTTCGTTCTTGTTAAAATATCATGAAGAGAAAACAGACGAGACAACTGCAGATACATGAGAATTTAACTCGTTCAGCCCGAGGACGTAGTATTAGTATTACTCCTGTTACAGGCACACGATTATACTCAAGAGTGTCTATTCGAACTAGAGGAATAAGATAAGGCCTTCATTAACACCTTTACTTCAAGAGGTCTCCCCAAAGCTGAATTTAACTTTATGGTGGTAGCAAGAATAAATTTAATATATGTCATCGGTTGCAAGGGATAACCAACTTTGGTAAACGGTGATCATCCTGGTAGGGTAAAATGTAGGGCACATTTATGCACCTAGCATAAATACCAGCTCTGTGTACTATCACGAGCAAAAGTTCTCCGGCAATCACGTGCTATCGCCGTGTTCTGCTTATCATTCCTCCATGAACGTCAGAGAGCATCTTTCCTTCTCATACTCTCTTGCTGTTTATAAAAAAAAAAAAAAAAAAGTCTCATGCATCACTTTCTACCGCCTCAGCCGTCAGTGAAGTGCCAGCGAACTTTTAATCGTGAGTGTACATAACCGATAAACATCAGTACTTCACTTGCAATTGTCTCTTGTCTTCCCTGCCACTCCCTGTCCCCTCATCTACTACCATGTCCCTTCACCTGCCACTCCCTGTCCCCTCATCTACTACCATGTCCCCTCATTTGCCACTCCCTGTCCCCTCAATTACTACCGCTTCCCACTCACCTGCCACTCCCTGTCCCTTCACCTCCCCTCACCTACCACCGCGTCCCCTCACCTGCTACTCCCTGTCCCCTCGCCTGCCACCCCCTCCCATCACCTGCCATTCTCTGTCCTCTAACCTGCCACTTCATGTCCTCTTACCCGGAACATCCCGTCCCTTCACCTGGAAATATGTGTCTCCTCACCTGGCATTTCCTATCCCCTCACCTTGCACCCCCTTCGCTTCTCCTGGCATTTCCTGTCCCCTTACTTACCCTAATAATTGTCCCCTCACCGAACACATCTGTTCCTTCACCTAACACACCATGTCCCCTCACCTAGCACATCGTGTCCACTCACCTAACACACTCTGGCTTTTCACCTAGTACATCCTGTAATCTTATCTAACACACCTTGTCCTCTCACCTAGCTCACCCTGTCCCTTCACCTGGCATATTCTATCCTATCACTTGCCTGGCATTCAATCTCCCCTGACCCTGAGCAATCTTTATCCCATCGCACCCATCCCTTTACGTCCCTTGCTCTCTCACTCCACACCTCTCCCACACCCTATACTCCACCCTCAGCCCTTATCCCACTCCCCTCCCCTTACCCCAGCAGTCCCCTCCCCTCCTGGCCCTTGACTTAGCTGCAATGCCATCAGATGTCCTTCATAATATTCACCACACCTCTCTCAGAACTGCAGCCATTTCGTGGTATCCTATTGCTTCCTGGAGAGGCTACTGAATGATGCTAACTCTCCATGCCCCTGTCCCCTTTCTTCACTAACCACCTCTCGCTTCCTCCCTTCTCCATTACCTCATTCTCCCCTCCCACAAAACTCGCCTCATCACCTCTCTCCCTTCACTCCCCATTCAACAGTTCACCCTTCTCTCTCATTCTCTCCGTCTCCCCCTCACTTGTCCACTCCAACCACTCCTTACCTCACCCCATTCCCCAGCTTTTACCTCACCCTTTTATGCTTCTTTCACCCAAACACCCCAAATTTCACCCCATTCCATAGTGCACGTCTGTGTGTGTGTGTGTGTGTGTGTGTGTGTGTGTGTGTGTGTGTGTGTGTGTGTGTGTAAACATGTCGAGTCATCGTCCTACTTCTGAGACAGACTACCCTGGGTGAGACTGTGGATATGTGGGTGTGTAACCGGAGTCCAGGGGGTGAATACATCCATGATGGGAATATCCATGGTGGAAACAGCCCCAACTGGGGATAGGGCCAAGGGAAACTGTACCTCATTAAATGGGCTTAAGTAGGAACATGTGTCTCATGGGTAAAACAGGTCCATGGGGTGGTGAAGTAAGTCCATGGGAGAAAGTTGGTTCACTGGGAAGATAGGTCCATAGAAGGAGAAGAGGTTGGTGGGAAAAACAGGCCAATGACAGGAAATAAATCGACGGTGGAAAATAGGTCGACGATGTAAAATAAGCCCATAGATAAAACATCTCCTTGGGGAGAAAGAGTCCAAGAAGAAAACAAGTCTATGGAAAAAGAGATCCACGGTGAAATTATATGGAAAATTTGTCCATGGGTGAAAATAGGCCCATAAAGGAAAACACGCCCATGGAAAAATTAGGTCAATGGGTGAAAATCTGCTAATATAGAGACGGGTCCATAGGTTGGCTGGGGGTTGATACCAATGAGGGTGAGGCTTGAAATAGGTTTAGGTGCTAGTATTACATCATACATGAGGGGCTTTCGCTCCAGTGGGGTCGCGGCAGAAAGCAGAAGAGAGTAACCTCATTCACTCATGCTCGGTGTCATGTGCATCACAGAATAGTTTACACAAAACTGTACCATCCACAAGCAGGACCCGCTGAATTATGATTACCTCCAGTCTCTTCATTTCTTGCCAGTGACCATACAACTTAAACCCATAAACCATTCTATTTTGCCTTACTCCATATACGCCTCTCACCTTCCTAAACAGAAAAATCTTCATCCTGTTATCCTCACTCCAAGCCTGGCACCCCTTCCTTCTCATCCCTCACTTCGCTCCCCCCCCCCCACCCTTCACCTCTCGCACTCTCACACATTTCTCTCGCCTGTCAATCCTCACCCTAACCATCACCTCATTCTTCTTATAAATCACTGCATCCCACCGTCCCTCGCTCTTCACCACCCACTCTTCCTTCTCCGCCAATATCACCACTCCACCGCTTTCATTTGCCACTCGTCGCTCCCGATACCTCACCCCTCCCTTATCCTCCCTCCTTTTACTGCTTCACCCTCATCCCCCGGCCTCTCCCTTCCCCATCGCCCTTCACCTCTCATTACTACCCTTCATCCTCTGCCCCTCACTCTCATTCCCACACTTTATCCTCTGCCTCTCACCCTTCATACATCGTCCCTCACTCTACACCCATCGCTTCTCACCCCAACCTCTAACCCTTTCACCCTCTGCCTTTCATCCCTCACTCCACTCTCACACCAAACATTTCTCGTTCTTTCCCTTACCTCTCATCCCTATCCCTAGTCCCTCACCCTCATCTCCACTCCTCATTCCCTCACCCCTCACACTCTATCTTTCACCCATCACCTCGTGATCCTTTCTTCTCAATCTTTCTCTTTCCCTTTCACTCATCCCTCACCTTCCGTACCTTACCCTCACCCACCGTCATTTATCCTCCGTTCTTCTCCCCATTCCCACCCCTCACCTCCACTCCCACTCCCCTCCCCTCGACCCTCATCCCCACCCCTCGCTCCTCATCCCTCTCGGCCACCTGACAGGATAATTGATTTAGCCTGTACAACGGTGTCTGAATGGAGGCTTGGAGGCACATACGCTCCCCCCTGCCTCCCCTCCTTACCTGCCTGGCCCACTGCTTTCCCACCTGCCTGCCTTACTGCCTCCCCACCTGCCTGCCTCACTGCCTCCACACCTGCTGCCACACTGCCTCCACACCTGCCTGTTTGTTTCACTGTCTCCCTACCTGCCTGTCTGTCTCACTGTCTCCCCACCTGCCTGTCTGATTTACTGCCTCCCCATTTATCTGTCTGTCTCACTGCCCTCTCACCTGTCTGTCGTACTCTCCCCACCATCCTGCCAGCCTCAGTGCCTCCCCTACCCACATGTCTGCCTCACTGTCTCATTTCCTCACCTGACTCCTCTCCCCACCTGTCTCACTGACTCCTCTCCCTACCTGTTTGGCCCACTGCCTTCCCACATGTCTGCCTCAATATCTTCCCACCTGTCTGCCTCACTGCCTTCCCGTATGTCTACCTCAATGCCTCCTCTCCCCACCTGTCTGCCTTACTTCCTCTCCATCTGCCTAAATGCCTCCCCTTCACATCTACCTCCATGCCATCCCTCCTATCTTACCGCCTTCCCGCATCCTAACTTTCTTCCCAACGGCCTCACTGTTTTTGCTGCCTGTTTTCCTCTATCTGCCTCACTTCTCCTCCCCCCACCTCACTGTCTCTCGACAGGCCTCAATTTTTTCCCACCTGCCTCATTATTTCGCCACTTGCTTCACTGTCTTTCCACATGCCTCACTGTTTCTCCTCGTGCCTCAATGTCTCTCCATCTGCCTCAATATCCCTTCACCTGCCTCAATATCCCTTCACCTGTCTCAATGTCTCTTCACCTGTCTCAATGTCTCTTCACCTGTCTCAATGTCTCTTCACCTGTCTCAATGTCTCTCCATCTGCCTCAGTGTCTCTTCACCCGTCCCACAGTCTCTCCCCTTCCCTCACTGTCTCTCCATTTGTCTCAGTGTCTCTCCTCCTGCCTCACTCTTTCTTCACCTGCCTCTCTGTCTCTCCAGCTGCTTCACTGGCTCTCCACCTGCCTCACTGTCTCTTCGCCTGCCTCTCTGTTTCTCCACATACCTCAATGTCTCTTCACCTGCCTCTCTCTCCTTCTGCCTCACTGTCTCTCCAGCTGCTTCACTGTCTCCTTCGCTATCTCATTACCCTTCTTTCCCTCGCTCCATACTCTGCCTCCCTTCCTCCCATGTCTCTCTCCCTCCCTTTCCTGCATCACTCCCTACACCTTTCTCTCATTTGCCTCATAACTCCCCCCTCCCCCGATCTCACTCACTTCCAGCAACCTCAGTCCCCTTGCCACTTCACTTCTCTCCATTCCTTGCCTCATCCCTTTTGCATAAGTAGCAAGAACACCACTTCTTTGACTTGAGGCTCCTTCTCTGTCACTGTACCATATTTCCATCTCCTACGCTCCCTCTGACAGGGAGAAAGCATCCTCTGACTGAAGAGGGCAACACTCCGGTGTCCTAAGACAGCCTCCAAATCTCTTATTTGCCACTCCTCAGTCCACTGCCAGCTGTTTTTATCCAACTCCTTTATTCAACACCAACACCACTAACCTGACGTCAGCACACCCAGGAGGTTGACAGCAATTTTGAATATTTCGACACTGGGCAACGACTTGCCCCGGAATGACATATCATGAAGTGGAGCTGTGCTCTTCATAACCTAAAATGTAGTGTTGGATTAATGCAGTACGATTTTACTTTTTTTTTTCTTACCCCCACCTGGGGGGTAAGGAAGTCTCAAGAAGTGCCGTCACTATTAGGCTGTCTTCCTTCGGCTGACTAAGGTCGTCTGATGGTAACAATAATAAATTACGAAAATCGTCGTCGCGATGGCGTAAATAAAACTGAACAACCCCTCAGAGAGACAGCCTGATGTTGTGGGCAATACCTGTCAATGGCTGTGAAGGGAAGAGGCAGTGGCGGCCGCACAATACTGCCTATCGCCTAGGATTAGTGTGGACGGCGTGACGAAGCAATGGAGGAAAACTGACTGCGACAATGTACACCCACATCACATAAGCAATATTCCTGCACACTGACACGGTAGGCTCTAAAACGTTTATTTGGAGGACATTTGATATCTATCTAAAAATTAGGTAATAAAATACTTTGCAATCATTGTTCCTCTCTAACTTATTGACTTGGCCAGGTGGTGGTTTGTTGCTAAGCAGGTGTTTATGTATATACTGGTATCTATGTAAGCATGTATGTATGTATACGAAGGAACGTGGTAATTATCTGAACGAGGCGAGATCAAACAGGGGCACCATGACTAATGATAACTATATTTATATGGGAATAAAATATGATTGAGCGAAGACGATGACGATGACAACGATGATGATGATGATGATCAGCAAAAAAGATGAAGATATTCGAAAGTTCAGTAAAAACAAAACTGTAGAGGGAGTAGAGAAACAGTGCGACTAGCAAATACAAAACAGTCGTAGGTAGGAACCACATGTTTACCGCGAGAAATTAATGAAGCACATGCAACATATACCGTAGGAGGTGATCAAAATAGCGGAAGGATCTTGCTCGAGTAATGATTACATGACGGAGGTATTCTCTTCGTGAAGGAGAATCAGTCGACAAGAAAATCCAGTATAAAATTCAGCGTAAATACTTGACAAATGAAATATGGATTAAGCAGGCAATCAAGACGTTTTCGCCACGAACCTCATAAACTTGGATGCAAATGAGTACTGTATAAATTTGCAAAATTATTTATGAAAAGACTGCAAACCAGAACAATACCTCATTTATGCAATGATGCATGTACTACATTTCTTCATGAAACAGCAGTAGTAATTGCTGTCTTAGCCTCGGGTTCAACTGAATGTGAACCAAATGGACTACAGGGTGAAGCTGCCCCTCTCCTGCCGTTCACCATTCCTCTTTAACCTCCTTTCAGGGGACGGGGAAGAAACCGAGGGACGTTTGTACAGTGGAGCTGCCTGGCTGTATCACTACCACCACGAAAAGGCGTCCCTCTCCAGCACCATTTCTTCATGATGAGCTTTAATTCAAGTTTAGTGGACGGCTGAAGGTTGAAGTTTTGACACAACCATGATAATGTTATTTGCCATTTAAGGTTCTTTTTTCGGGGGGAAGAAGTTGCTGAGAGAGAGAGAGACAGACAGACAGACAGAGAGAGAGAGGGGGGGGGGAGAAATTACTAAGTAGAATATGATGACTGATTTGTTTACCCTCCTCCGCCAAGCCGCCTTTCCTGGGTTAGTAAGCCCGGGAACCTCACACTAACTATACCCTTTCTACACCCTAACTTGGCCTAATACTGCCGTCTCTCTGTCTTGGACGCCGAGTTATAACAGTAGATTAACACTGAAATACGGTGCTAGTGGCGAAGACGTTATGGAAAGGATGTGGAGCAGTAGCACTTTTTTTGTTTTTTCGTCATTGAGCTACGTGAAATATGCCACCAAAGGATGAAAATCTAGGCCAAGTTAAGATGAAAGAACTATAGCAGCTCTTTAACCCCAAGCCTAGACTTGCCCCCCCCCCCTTTTTTTTTTTAATAAACGGAGAAATTGGACTTTTAAATTTGCAAAGAATTTCTAAAGGTAACGTTGGATCAGTCAGTCAGTTAAGCTTTTCAAAACTGCAATGCCGTTCTGGTAGCAATGACGTAAAGACTATATTTAAAACTTTGGCTGAAAATTATCTATTTTTTCTTAAGCAGTTTACAACATAATATACACACGCATTCGGTATTTCCTGTCATACGCGGTGAATCCTGTATCCATTCTGGTTTCGGCGATCAATTTCACTGAAGGTTTACATACCTCGGTGCCTCATTTATTTTCACCTCCGAGACACCCAGTCGTGTCTGGTGGATGGGGCTGATGACAGTGTTGGGGTGATAGTAGTGAGGGAACATGGTGGTGGCGAGTTGTTGGTGAGGGCATGTGCTGTTGGTGATGTGGGTAGTGATGGTAGTAGTGATGGTGCTGGTGAGGGCAAATGGTGGTCAATGTGGTGGTGGTAGTGATGGGTGTGATAATGGTAGTGGTTGCGAGGGAACATGGTGGAGGCGTGGTGCTGGTGAGGGAAAATGGTGGTGGTGGTGATGGTGGTGATTGTAGTGATGGCAACGGTAGGGAGGGTACGTGGTAGCGAGGGAACATGGTGGAGGCGTGGTGTTTTTGAAGGAATATGGTGGTGGTGGTGGTGGTGGTGATGGTAGTGACAGCAGCGGTAGGGAGGGTACGTGGTGGTGGTGGTGTGGTGTTAGTGAGGGCACATGGTGGTCAGTTGGTCACAGCCGGGCCTAATGGTAACTCCCGCCGCATGACAAATACCCGGCCCATTACCTCGACTTGGCCCAGGAAGGTGCTCTGGTGGGCATCAGGGCGGGGTACGAGGCTGGCAGGAGCAAAGGAATACCGAGGAGAGAAGTTATAGAAGGTCGAATGAAGAATAATGCCGCCATGATTATACACATTAAACAAATGGTGGCACAGATGTGTACATTTGCTGAAAATGACCAATAAACTTTCTTCTTTGTTTCCAGTTGGTGCTGACTTAGTTGAACTATTGTGTTACCTGTGCTACCTGTGCTGAACACTCGTCGGTGCGTTTTAACCTACATGTATACGAGGTGTAGTGATATCAGTGGTATTAGAGATAGATTGCGAGATACTGAGTGGATGAACAGGAGTGAACAGGATGGATTGGGATTGTGGCGTGTGATAAGGCAGGTCGGAGGGACTATACTCTGTAAAGATGGCAATCGTAGGTTTGGTGGTACTGGAGGGGCGAAGATTAATATACAAGTTTTCTCTACGAACACGCGGAAGAACGGAAAATTAAGCACACGTCGCCCTGATACACCTGGCGTCTTGCTATAAAAAAAATAAAAATAAAAAAAAATAAGTTTCATAATATACTTCATTATAACATTCAGACTAACTGATATTTTGCCACCATTTAAAGATAATATTATTACGAAAGAGGCTCTTAAAGTTCAAATATCTTTTAGTTTCCCTGTGCTTTTAGATTCTATTTTTAATATTACTCAAATGAAAATCATATCTCCCTGCTTATTTTCCCATACAATTCTCAGTAATGTTAACAGTCATCTTTGAATGAAATGAAAGCTGAAAACAAAATATTCGACAAATACACTCTGTATCACCATGTTCTTAACACTCGAGCGTTGGTGTAGTGCAAATAATGAAAGTGTGTGGCTGAAAAATGAACTGGTATCCAATTCTGCGATGAAAATACACGAGGTTGGCTGCATGACTTTCCTGACCCTACCAGACAATTACCTAAGCCCGTATTCTCGTCAGCGTTGGAGGCTCTCTACGACCTCTTCCTCAATAATATTTTTCTGCATAAGGCGCACTGTGTTGTTTATGCAATCCGTGCCCATATTACAAAGGCGTAAATAACATATATGAAAACAGCAAGGTGTAATAAGTGAAATATATCGTCATGGAAGAGATGCCAAAGAGAGTCATTGGTCGACTTGAATACAACCCCAAATTTCATGCAAAACAGGAGTGAACACACAACCTCTGTTTCCCCATGACCGGAGGATGTTATCAGTTGCTGTCACTTAGGATGCGAGTTACCTAGTTTGCATTTTATTTCGGCAAACAATATATCATTTTACTATACTCATGAGACGCCTAGTGCACCAAAAACGTCACCAACTATGAAGATGAACGTCTTAGCCAAGAATAAAGAAATCTGTATCTTATTCCTGCTTGCAACGGACGATTTTATTCGGCTCACAGAAACTCGCCACAGCCAAATGTTTAACTAATGAATCTGTATCATCCATCAGTTTGCGAGGGTCGATTTTATTTGCCTCACAGAATACTCGCGTCAGGATTGCAAAGGACTATTCAGTCGTGAAGCGCAGTGACGAGGCCTGCCATTCATCAGTCACACAAAAATGCCTCATAATAATAACAGGAAGCGAGACAGGCCAGACCAGACACAACACAGACGGTGCTCTCCCCTTCAAGCTCACCCGCACTAGTCAACAAAACAATGGATGCGTTAAAGCTTTGGGATTTTGAGCTATATGAGCGACCAAGTTTAAATTTCTTAGCTGTCAGAATATGATGAGAGGAGGCGGTTATTAAATCACACACACACACACTTGCGCACCAAAAATATGAAAATATATCCATGAGATAAGAATGACAAGCGGAAAACTCCTTCAAAACACATGAAGTATCCTCAACCCCTTCACTAGGTCCAGGGATCTCTGTTAGTCGACAGCTACACGACAACGATACGACAGGAAGAATATGAAAATACCTTGATGTATAGATAGTTTAAAATAGTGACAGCATTTTATGTTAAAAGGGGTGTAGGGGGATATGTGAAAACATATTGTCGCAGCACCTGATTGAAAAGTGTGTGTGTGTGTGTGTGTGTGTGTGTGTGTGTGTGTGTGTGTGTGTGTGTGTGTGAGCGCGCGCGCGGCTCCCCGCTAGAGAGAGAAAATAAAGAGAGCATTACCAATAAATAAACCACCAACATAGTTAATCAGCAGCCAGAAGGCAAGTGGGGTAGAAGCCGTGATGAGGGTTTGAGGAATGACAAAAACACAGCCCTGGCGACAGTGGGGAAGCGACTTGCGCCTCAGATTATGGACTACCACAGAGGAAACGTAAGGATTCATCCAACTAATTCCACATCGCATACACAAGTTTCACCGCCACCTGAGAAAGGATTCGTGTCGGCTTAGCAAGCTTTGTATCACCTGTTCCTGATCGATTTATTTTATTTCGTTGTGTGCTATTTAAGTCCGGTTAACATCAATGTTGACTGCATGACATTCATGAAAATATTAACATGCGATATACAGAAATAAACTAGTTACTGCTAAGCTAACGAGAATATGGCACTCGGACATCGCGCCTTCAAGGGGATTACACACATGCGCACAGCCCCCCCACACACACACACACACAGAAAACGCACACGCATACACTGTCTCTGGCCTGTAAGGGACTTAGCCTGCGACAAACGGATTTATTCGTTGATTAATCCGCCCACGCACCCTGCACTTTCCACTCTCCCTCCACCCCACCCCCCCATGTTCCCTGCTCCCCTTAACTCTCCGTGCACAAACTTCCTCGCCGATTTATTCCTCCCACGCTGCTGTCTCTTCACAAGTCGTATATCTGGGTTCCTGTTTTGTCTCTGGGGTCATGGTGTTTTACGGAAATTTTCGAGGGCTTGTAGTTCTTGAGCACTGTCATTCTAAAAATATACTTTTCATTACATTTCTCGAAGGGGAAGTGCTCTTTCTCTCTGTTCCTTCTTGTTGTCGATCTGTTTGCTAAACGCCCATTGCTATGGTCTCACAACTTCATTTCTGGGCCAATTTCCCCAAAAATTGCCATGAATGTCCTGTACTGATATGTACGAATCACACTTCGGGGGTTGTGACACATTTGCTCGCAAATGTTGCCTCCAGTTTACTTTTGCTGCTACCAGGATATTCTACGCTACCTAGGAAGTCCCCTCGTAGTGAAAGGGTCAATGAACACTACATCTAATTCTTGCAATATGAATAGTCTCTCCAGATTTAAATAAATTAATCTGGATATGGTCAGAATATATAAAAAAAAACAGTCATCGGATTAGGACTACAAGCCTTGGATGGGTATATATAAAATGCTAATTTTGGTGAAAGATTCAAATGCTACCTACTCCTGGCTTATGACGGAGGGACTAAAAGAAATAATACACAAATTTCTGACGTAGACAACTTCATAATGAATTACATGCAACTTTAAGTGAAGAAGCAGTTTTAGGGCATCAACAGCTTCATTAAACAAATTTTACGTGAAATAAGACCTTCACTACAATGACGTATGGCTTTTTCATATCTTCAAACTATTTTAATAAATATTTATCTATATACTAATCTCGTATTCCAGGAGTCAGTGAAGGCTTAGGACAGCTTTCAGTCATCTACCTTTCACCGTATATAACCACAATGCCTGCCGATCTACGTTATCATAAGTATTCTCCACATTCATAAATACCACATGCAATTTCCAAACTACTTCAATAAACTTCTCAGAGCAAATATCCATACACCCGCAGCCGTTGCTGAACCCATCTTGTCCAACACCCACCTGCTCTTCTGAACTGCCTTCGCCTACAGTCAGTACTCTGCCAATTACCTTTCCTACGCTCTCAGGTGGTAGATACCGCTAAGTTCCCTTGTTCTCTTCTCCCACCTTAAGCTAACTCTCTCTCCATTGTACCCCGGCTAATCTACATGCTTCCACATCCAGTGCCCTAAATTATATTTTCCCCTCAAAGCATCCACCTTTGGGGCATTTCCTGTCATCATCATCATTATTATCCTTTATTATTATTTTTTTTTATTATCATGATTACATTTTTTCTGATGAATTTATCTTTCCTTGACTGTTCTCTCTTTCCATTCTCCTCCTCTCACTGGTCTAGAACTCCCAAGATCTGATATCAAGGCAACCTTCACTTTCCACTTCTAGCAACAGACTGAAGTGGCGTAGTCATCTTTCATTCTGGCTACCTCGGAGCGATTTAATTCGACTCAAGAAAGAGCTCTCAGATTTAGGGGATACAATGCAACCTTAGTCCTCGTTACCATGATGATACAGTTATTATTCTCGCTTCACCCTCGGTGTGAATAGCTTAATATTCTTCATAATTCTTCCACTTTCTTAACTTCATCCACATCATTAAGTACCTAACTTCCCTGTCACTGCTCCACTGACATGCTTCTATTCCTGCACCTTCCTCACTCGGACACTTCCCTTTCAACCAGATGTTTTCTACGCACAGCCGTGAGCAAATGTTCGCCGACACCTAAGTGTGGCAAAGAAACGTGTTATGTAAACTTTTTTGTGATTATTAACGTGGAAAAGAGAGAGAGAGAGAGAGAGAGAGAGAGAGAGAGAGAGTCGTTTGCGAAGGAATGAGAAATGGAAGACAGGACACAATGCTGGCGAAGAACTGTCGGCTAACTTCTGCTCAAGACTGTACTGTACGCATTAAGGACGTGGCATGCTACGTGTGTGGTGAGGACCGGTAAAATGAATGAAGTGCGCTGTACGCTGTTCCAGCTGGCCTGGCCTAACACTGCTGGTGCTTTATCTTTAACACTGAGCTATAACTGGAGCTGAAACTAGAAAATGGTAACAAAGAAGTGCTATGGAAAGAATGCATCGCTGTAATATTGTCTTATTCAGCCACTAAGCTACGTGAAATAAGTTACAAAATTAAAAACTCCGCAAAGTTATGGTGGTCGAACTTCAGCAGTGATACAATGAAGCAAGAAAATAGCAGTGGTAGCATGGCGAAGTGTGGTAGCCTGATGGAAGTGTGGCAGAAACAATGAAGTGTATAAATAACGTATACTAGTGGAACAGTACAACGAAAGGCGGACACAGCAGTGGCATGGAGAGGTGTGATGAAGGTGTTGTCCCCTAACAAAAGTGTGGTAGCTTGATGGAGGTGTGGTAGAACTCTTGTGGTGACGGTAGCACCAGACAGACAAGGTAATGGTGTGGGCGATGAATGAGTGTGCTTCCCTTCTACCCCCTCCCCCCCATCTTCTCCCCTCTCTGTGTTTCCTTCGGCACCCCATTCTCCTCTTCCTTCTTCCTCCATTCCATATCCTCCCTTCGTTTACCTAAATCCTTATTCTGTATACTCTCCCTTTTCTTTTCATGCTATTTATTTTATAAATTTCCCTATCCTTTCTTCCATTCTACTGATTTTACTTCTCTCTTCCTCCTTCTTCTCTTCCTTCCCTTACATATAAACTTTCATCTCATCCTTTTCTTCCCTGCTCTTTACTTGACTCCTTTCCCCATTCCTTCTTCCTATCTCTCTCATCCCATCTTTCACCCCCACCCGTATCCTCTTCCTTCTTCCTGTTCCCTTTGTCCATCTAACTTACTGTATATTCTTTCCTCTCTCTCTCTCTCTCTCTCTCTCTCTTTTCGTGTCTGCCCTTCGCATAATTTCTTATCACTTCCTCCGCCTCTCAGCTTATCTTACTTCTCTCTCCTTCCTTCTCCACTGGCTTTATCCTTTAATTTCTACCTTTTCCCTAATTTTAACTGCTCCCATTCTTTCCCTATTCCTTTAGCCACTCCCTCCTACAATATCCTCATTCCTCAGTCTTTTCTCCCCTCCTTCTTCTCATCATTCTTTTCCTCCTCATTTACTTTCTGTTCTCTCCTTCCTCCTTCTGTTCTCTCCTTCCTTCCTTCCTCTTCCCCCCCCCCTCTTTGTTTCCTTGCCTTCCTCCTCTCCCTCATTCCTCCTATCTCAATATTCCCTCTCGTCCACCATCTTGTCTTTTTTTTTTTCTTCTTTCTTCCCTCCCTTCGTCCTTTCCCCCCCTTCCTTCCCTCCCTCCCCCCCTCCTTTCCTTCCTCCGTCGTCGTTGTGGTTGTGTGATGGCCTGGCTGGAGGTGTAGGAGAGGGGGAGGGATGGAGGGAGGGGAATGAGAGAGAGGGAGGGAGGAGGGAAAGAAGGATGATGGGAGGGAGGAAGGACATGAGGAAGGGCCCAGGAGGGAGTGTGGTGGCGGAGGAGGTTGGAAAGGATGCAGGTGGAGAGAAGGAGAGGCAAGTAGAGGACTGGAAGTGGTGAAGAAGTGACGATGGTGGTGGTGGTAGTGGTGTTGGTGGCAGTGGAAAAGAAATGGTAATGTAACTGATGATGATGATGATGATGATGGGGACTAAGAGGTCGGAGATTTAGCGATGATGATATAGTGGTTTGATGTTTCGTTTCGTGATGGAAGGTGAATGGCGATAATGATTAGGGACAGCTGGCGATGAAATAATGGTAATAGAGTGGTTGTGATAAAGTGGAGGAGGAGGAGGAGGAGGAGGAAGGCTGGTGGACGGTGGTGGTGGTGTGTACATGTGTATGTGTGTCTACGCGAGCGGTATAGGAGCACCACCTCAGCACCATCCATCTATCCTTCTCTTTCTCCTCCCCACTCATCCTTCCTTACCACTCCTTAACTCTCTAATCCTTCCCAGTTCCTTCCACCTCTTATCTATCCACACACTTTACGCTATCAACCCTCTCCTGTCCCCATGGGTGGATGGGAAGGATAGCGAACACATGAAATCACTGTCGCCGTATTAATCGGGCCGAAGTTAATTCTGCCATTTGATACCTAGGGCAGGGATGGTATATAAGGAAGACGGGGCGGGATGTTTTGGTCAGTTTGCGCCATAACGTTGAGTAGAGAGGTGAGTGTCGGGGTGCCTCTGCCGACCATAGTGCCATCCCACAGTCCTGACGGTGCCGTGTGAGAGGTGACGACATCTCTGCCTCTCCCCCCGCCCCCTCCCTGCCTGCCTACCTACCTGTGTGTATGTGCCTCGCTCCCTGGCTCTCCTCGCTATCACAACAAACGCGCTCTGCAACACTCGCTTGCTATTTAAGTGGACAGTAAGAAGGAATCATTTGAAGGTGGGTAGTGGTGGTACTGGTGGCTTTGTGCTGTGTATGTGTGTGTGTGTGTGTGTGTGTGTGTGTGTGTGGCCCCAGCACCACCACAGCACTAGCATCGCCGCACACCACCCAAGAGGCACCTGTTGTGAAGCGAGACAGAGTAGACGGTAGTATTATTGCATGTGGGCGCGGCCTGGTTTACCTCACACCTCACGTCTCACCTCATCTTTCACACCTCAGTGCCTCACCACATTTTTTGCCACTCACAACTCAGTGTTTTTCCTCTTACCTCTCTGCCATATCTCAGTGTCCTACCTCTCACTGCCCCACCACTATATCCTACCTCACACCTCACTGCTTCACTTCACATACGTTTGTCAAAAGTCAGTGTTTTATCTCACACTTCTGAATCACACTGTTTCACCACGTTGTTCTACTTCTCTCACCTCACTACCTCATCACACTGTCTTACCTCAAACCACACGTCTTCCCACATCTTTCGCACCTACTGTTTTAACACACTGCCTCACCTCTCACACCTCATTTCCTCACCTTCAACACCTCACTGCCTCAACTCCAACACCTCACTATCTCACCTCTCACAACTCACTTCTTGACTTAATCTCAGTGTCACACCTCACTGCCTCCCATCACACCTCACTTTCGCACATGACACCTCATTGTCTCCTCTCACCTCACTGCCTCATCTCATATCCCTAACTCCCTCACCTCTCACACCTCCCGCCTCACCACACCACTTTACTCTCAACAATTAAAACCCTTCACTATAATTACGCCTTTTTCCCTCAAATATTGCCATCGCCAAACGATTGTATTCAGGTGCACGGAGATCCCTCGTAGGGAGGAGGTTAATGCCAAGCCTCTCACACCTCACTGTATTACTTCTCACACTCCCTGCCTCGCCCTCCCCACCTCCCTGCCTCACCCTCCACACCTCCCCGCCCCACCCTTAACACCTCCCCATCTCACCCTCAACAACTTCTCTCTCACCCTCCACATCTCCCCGTCTCACCCTCCACACCTCCCCACTCACCCTCAACACCTGGCCTACCTGTGACGCCTGCCTCTATTAACTCACACCTTTCCTCACCTGTCACTACTCATTAGGGTTCGTATTCCTGTCATTTAAGGAAGCTCCCTAGCACCTCATCATCACCAGTTTACTTCCGCATAGGACACGTTTATCTCTTAAATGCGGTTTGAACATGCTTATATTAATATCGCCAACTAGAGATGATTTTGTTGCCCAGTCAAAGAGGTAAAAGCAGTTTCTACAACCCTCTCACTGAGACGGTCAACTGAGATATCCTATTCTAGCTAAATGCAGATAGTTTAATTCAGCAGAGGTCACTGTTCTCTTGTACTGTGTTCATGCAAAACAAGTCGATATTAAAAAGATATAAATACCATATACGAGACACTGTCATGGTGAAATATGTAAAAATCTATGGCTCAAGTAGTGCTATACAGTAAAGTCTGGTAATCCCGCGAGTATCACCGCTCACACCCCCTTGTCCTGGCTGTATCGCCATCAGGAGAGGTCTTCAGTATTATCGTGCTGTCAGTATCGATAACAATTTGTAAAATGTAACGAAAGCTAAACGTAAAGAATATCATCAATGACTGCAGGAATACTAAATAAATTGAAGTCTTGATTTATAATGAAAAGATAAATAAAAACTGTCCGCAGCTACTTCACTAAGCAAGGTCTCCCCCTCAGTTGAATAACTGTCCACTGGTAGTAACACAATCTATAAATGACGTCATCGTTGGGAAGACGTTAAACTTGAGGCTCTCCCCTCGTCCTCCCTCAACATACCAGTCCCACGTCTCACACCGTAACTCTTTCACAAAGCTGATGCCTTCGAGTTTATTTTTGCTACCTCCAGTTTATTTATTCAACATAAGAAGCAACTCCCGGACGGAAAGGGTTTATGGAAGCTATGTCTAACCAATTTCGCTCGTGGTCTGTCCAGAAGTGAGTTAAATGAGTCCGGCGGTAGAAGAAAACGAAAGTTTTCATTGTAGCGGAAGATTTAACTTCTGGGCACGATAACGTCTTTTATAGTTTATTCTTGTTGACGTCAGACTATTTTACTCAGCTTGCAAAGGTTTCTGGTACTGAGGAGATCATTGGAAACTACATCCAGTCCCTCTAGTTCGTTAAGTCTTACTTCGCGAAATGAAAGTGTACGGAGATAGCAACAGCGAGATAATTGTCATCACTGTGAAGGGATAATAGCACGCTACGCACCTCACACCTCATGACCTCACTTCTCACCCCAATACCTTACCTCTCATCTCTCACTGCCTCACCTCGCACACCTCATTACATCACCTCTCACTTCACTGCCTCACCTCTCACGCTTCATTACCTCACCTCACCTCATTACCTCACATCTCACCCCCAATTACTGTATATACCTGACCTCTCACGTCTCATTGCCTCACCTCTCACACCTCACCTCGCACCTCATTACCTCAATTCTCACTCCAGTACTTTACCTCTCGCATCTATCACACCACTACCACACCTCTTTTTTTTTTTTTTTTTTTTTTTTATGTGTCCGACTCTGGGCAAAGGCTTCAGGGCCTATATCTTGGGGGCAGTAGCCTATCCCAAGGCCCAGTAGTCCTCCTACACCTCCACATGTCACCACTTCGGCGCTAACACCCACCGTCCATATTGAATACATGCTAGGGCTGTCTCATACAGGACTGGTGTATTGGTATTAGTATTACACCTCATTACCTCATCTCTTACACTTTAATCTTTCCACTGAACAAAATCGTCAGGCTGTGGCGAGATACCCCAGTGTTGAAGAGGTTAGTGGAGACTGCAGTTCCTTCCCTGTCTGAACTCTCTCTCTCTCTCTCTCTCTCTCTCTCACACACACACACACACACACACACACACACACACACACACACACACACACACACACACACACACACACACACAATTTACTCCTCCACAATACATCTCGCCTACCACCCTTCAACTTTAAAATTTTCCTCAATAGTCTCCAATAGCCTAAATCTCTCTCTCTCATTATTCTTCCACTCTTTGCCTTTCATTCCGTGTCTTACCTCCTCATTTCTCATTCTCACACCACTTCATTTCACTCTCACCTTTCTCTTTCACTCCTCATCTCTCTCTCTCTCTCTCTCTCTCCTGTCGTACAACTCTCGCTTTCCACGCCCCTCTCACTCACCTGTCTACTAAACTTACTCCCTCGCTTTCTCTACTCTCACTCTCGCTTTAAAATTCTCTAACCACAGTGTTTAGCCTTTGTGTACATAGTGACTAGTACAGGTATATGTGTACATGGTGACTAGTTTATGTATGCACGGTGACTAGTTTATGTGTACACTGTGACTAAATGTGTACACAGTGACTAGTTTGTGTACACGGTGATTAATTTATGTATGCATGGTGACAAGTTTATGTGTACACGGTGACTAATTTATGAATACATGGTGACTAATTTATGTGTACACAGTGACTAGTTTACGAGTACATGGTGATTAGTTTATGTGTACATGGTGACTGGTTTTTGTGTACATGGTGACCAGTTTGCGTACATGGTGACTTGTTTATGTGTGCAGGACGACCAATTCATGTATACATGGTGACTAGTTTATGAGTACATGGTGATAAGTTTATGCGTACATAGTGACTGGTTTATGTATACACAGTGACTAGTTTATGTATACACAGTGACTAGTTTATGTGTACATGGTGCTTAATGTTGTTGTTGTTGTTGTTGTTTCTTAACTCCGGTCTGTCTGATCGAACAGATCCGTCGGCCACAGGTAAGTAACTGCTTCTCTAGGATCGTCCTACAGGTACAGTGGTCTATAATTATTATACACCGTGTAAGGATTGGGCGACCGCTGTGACAGACAGTGCCTCATCAGGGTCGGACCTGGGTCCTTCCCACGGCGATGTGCAGGGAAATATGAGGAGGTTTGGCTCCCGGGTGGACAACGCACCTGCTCCACTCGGGTGCAAAACTCCATCACGTGTACGCTCCTCGTCAGCGCCCTTATTTTATATATACATGGTGACTAGCTTATGCATACATGGTGACTAGTTTATGCATACACGGTGCTTAGTTCATGTGTACATGGTGACAACTTTATATATACATCCTGACTCTACTGTGTACATGGTAACTAATTTACTCGTATGTGTACAAGATAACTAATTTCGATGAGCATGGCAATTAGTTTTTGTACATGGTGATTAGTTTATGTGTACACAGCGACTGATCCAGGTGTACCTGAGAATTAGTTCTTGTGTACGAGTACACACCAATCCTTTGGCATTTGAGTCTGTCTCTCTCTGAATTATATCGTCCGGCGTCAGTCAAAATGAAATTCCTACCATATATATGACACAACGACTCAAACATTAATTACCATTTAAACTGATTTAAAAAAAATAAATAGTCTGTATACAACTACGGGCCGTCCAACCCAATATGAAGGAGTCTTTTGCCTCTGTTGCTTATATCCTATTGCCCCTGTGACACAGTACTTCTTCGTGACTAGCGCCATATTCTAGTGATAACCTCGTCTTTCAGCTCAACACTCAGGATGAAGATATGGCAAGTTTATGCCTAGTTAAAGTGGACAGAGTATAATTTTTTCATGCAAAGTTTCCCCCGAAGGTGTGCTACTGTACCTTTTTGACTCTAACTTGGCTTAAAATGACCACATGTGCACCTTGAATGCTGGCTTCTAACAACAGATTAACATTTGATTATGATGCTAGTCACCAGGACATGCTGTGAAAACGATGCAGAGCCCTAGTAATATATTATTCTGTCATTACTCTTCATGAAACAAGCTGGAAATGGGAAAAAAATCTGGGCCACGATAAAGTAAAACGATTGTAGTTCTGAAATGTCCTACTTATCCACAGTCCGGGAATCCTACTGTTTCAAAAATACAGGGTGAGGTGGAAGCGTTATATTCTCACACACTAATACTTTTGTTTTTCACCTTTCCTCCATCCTTCCATCTTCTTGTTTGTCTGGGAGGCCACGGGAGTAAGAAGCATTCTTCCAATCATTAACTTTCCTGTGTTCTTCCGGGTTCCTACTTCCTTCTCCATTCTTACTGCGTGCGTTTGTGTGTGTGTGTGTGTGTGTGTGTGTGTGTGTGTGTGTGTGTGTGTGTGTGTGTGTGTGTGAACCGTTTTGAAGGATGGGGCCCAGGCCTCGTAGGGCCTGCTAGACTCTTCAGAGAATAGAGGTATACATGCGTACCTACACACATACTCGTTACATACAAACACACACAGACATCACAATAGAAGAGCGGTAGTCGACCGTGTAACTGCGTCGTTCCGAAACAGCTGTAAATATGACACAGAGAGTAAGGGCAGAGGACTGGCATTTATCTATATTAAGACGGCCTGTGAGGCTGAAGGGTTTAATGTAAGTGCTTAACCAGTGAATAAATATTCGTTTCCCCTTAGAATACCACAGGGGTGGGTGCGGCTATCAAAGGTATCCTTTGACTTGTTTTTTCCTGTTACATCGAGAATGTTATCTTACTCTGGGGAATTCTGTCGCAGTGAAGTTGTCAGAATCATTTTCCAAGGAACTGCTCTAAAATGACAGGTCTTCCCAAAGCCAAATGAAACCTTCAGGTGGTGGCAAAAATTAAGCGAGAAAGGTGTTCTCTGGCTGAGGGGGTTAATTCTGCCATGGTTTAACGCTTCACATGGGAATTACCTTTTTTTTTTTATGATGTTCAGTGATTTTAATATGTTCAAGACAAACCTACAGAACCAAAAATATTAGTCTCACGGTTAACGTCTGTTTGGGCGGGGAATAAAAAGCCTCGTGTTTTATTCCAGCAATACGACGGACGTTTATATTCGCATGACAGAAACTCACCGCAGTTAAATATTACCTGTTTTCCTCCTTATCACTCCGTCTCTCTCACTTCTTTTATCTTCACTCACCTCCCTCGCTCTTTTCCTGTATATAGCCTTTCTCCCACACTTCTCTTTCTCTCTCTCTCACTTTCTGTCTCGTTATCTTGTCTCTTCCTTCCAACTACTCTCTCTCTTCTTTTGATATTGCCTCCTCACTCATCCTGTCCACCTACTTATCCTCCTTACATCTCTCCTCTTCTTCCGTTTTGCATCTGTTACTTATCCATGTCTCTCCCACCTCTCCTTCTCCACCCATTCTCCTTTCCACCTCTCCCTCCACATTTCCCTCTACCTCTCTTTTCTATTTCTGTCATCTTTCTTCTCCCCTTCTCCATCTCTCACCTCTCTCCCCTCCTCTTTTCCCTTTACTTGTCCCCATATCTCCCCCTCTCATCTCCATCTGTTTCTCTCCTTCTTTTCCTCCCTCCGTTTCCCGTTTTCTCGTCCTCTTCTTTCCCTCGGACCTCGATACGAAGTTTCAAGAATATGCCAGACAAGGATATGACTCGATAGGGTCGGGTATGAGATTTGTCGCAGATACTAAATCGCCTAGAACAGAATTATTACTATTTCTGTAGGCTCCAGTAGGGTAGAACATTTTTTTTTTTCTCTTCCTTCTCATGTATATTAATTCATGTGTCTATTTTCTAGCCTGTGTGGTATTCCTTCTCACTATTTCCTGGCCGTTTGGATGGAAGGGTTTGGTGGGCATGGAAGAGTGTTCTACTGTGCTGCTCCTGTGGTATGCTTGTAGCCGGCTATGGATCTACCAGCGTACTGCAGTTTTCCTCTTTTTCTTACGTTCTCTCTCTCTCTCTCCACGCGTCACCCATTCCCACCTCCTGCCACCACCATCATCGTCATCATTAGCCTTGGCCCCAGACGTAATTTAAATCACGGTGGACGATTACTTATCCAACAATAACATTTGACCCAAAACACTAGGAGGAAAAAAAACACAAATATATACAACTTAAATGATTTCAAATAAAAACAGCTCCACTACCTGACATCGTTGTTAAATCATAAAGAGTATATGCTTATGAGAATTATTATTTATTTTTATTGTGGGTAGTTTGTCGGTGGAAATGTTTGCGAAGGGTGTGAGAAATGAGTGGAGAGAAAGGGAAGGCGAACGAGGGCGAGGTGAGTGGTGAGGATGAGTGGGAAGAGATGAGTCACTGGACGGTGAGTTCAGTGGTGAAGATTACATGAAACGTGAGTGGTGACAAGAAAAATGGTAAGTTAGTTGAAGAGTGATGAGGGGAGTGACGAGGAAGAAGAGTTGGGTGAGTGGTGAAGTGGTCGTTAGTGAGTGGGAGCGGTGAGGGCTTGTGAAAAGTTTAGGGCCTGTATTCTCGTTAATGAAGGAAGCTCCCAAACACCATTTTCTAGGCGATTTATTTTGCTTATTACACCTTACTGTCCTAATCTGTGATATATACATCATATTAATATCTCCCTATTGTGCATAAATAACGTACACAATTAGATTAACCTGCCACTTCCAAAAATAAAGCGCAAAGGAAGAGGTGCCAGGGGGCCTCCTTAACCGACGAGAATACGGGTCTAGATGAGTGATGATCTTAGATAATGAGTAGTGAGGATGAATGGTGATCTGAGTGATGAGGGAGCGTGGTGAAGGTGGAATAGGAAGTACCTTGGATGATGAGATGAGCGGTGAGACGAAAGTATGAAGGAAGTGGTGAAATAAGTCGTGTGGTAAAGTGAGAATGGCGGGGTGGCGAGAATGAAGGATTAGAGTGAATGGTGAAGACATAGTAAAGGAGTGGTGAGAAATCCTTAGCATTGTGAGGAAGTGCTGACTGGTGAGGAGGTGATCAGTGAGTGGTGAGAATGTGATTCATGAGTGGTGAGGAAGAATGTTGAGGTTATATGGCGGGAAACAGCTGGGAAGTGATGCAGGTGTGTGATGAAGTGAATAGCTTAACGAGTAGTGAAGTGAGTGATAACAGTGAAGTTTGATGTGAATGGTGAGGCTGTGTGATGAGTGACGAGATGAAAGTAGAGGATAAGTAGTGAGATGATGAAGATAAAATGTGAGGTAAGAGGTTAACGGTAAAGTTAGTATTAAGGAAGAAGATTGGGTAAGTGAGTGATGAGGTCCCTGATGAAGGAGAGTGGTGGGGTGATTGGTAAGGAAGAGTAATGAAGTGATTGACGAGAAAGAGCAGTGTGATGACTGATGAGGAAGAGAGGTGGGGTGATTGATGTGGAAGAGTGGTGGGGTAGATGAGGAAGACTGGTGGGGTAATTGATTAGGAAGAGTGGTGGGGTGATTGATAAGGAAAAGTGGTGGGGTGGATGAGGAAGAGTGGTGGGGTGATTGATGGGGAAGAGTGGTGGGGTAGATGAGGAAGACTGGTGGGGTAATTGATTAGGAAGAGTGGTGGGGTGATTGATAAGGAAAAGTGGTGGGGTGGATGAGGAAGAGTGGTGGGGTGATTGATGGGGAAGAGTGGTGGGGTAGATGAGGAAGACTGGTGGGGTAATTGATTAGGAAGAGTGGTGGGGTAGATGAGGAAGAGTGGTGGGGTGATTGATGGGGAAGAGTGGTGGGGTAGATGAAGAGTGGTGGGGTGATTGATGAGGAAGAGTGGTAGGGTGACTGATGGGGAAAAGTGGTGGGGTGGATGAGGAAGAGTGGTGGGGTGATTGATGGGGAAGAGTGGTGGGGTAGATGAAGAGTGGTGGGGTGATTGATAGGGAAGAGTGGTGGGATAATGAGAAAGAGTGGTGGGGTAACTGATGAGAAAGAGTGGTGGGGTGATTGATGGGAAAGAGTGGTGGGGTGACTGATGAGAAAGAGTGGTGGGGTGATTGATGAGAAAGAGTGGTGGGGTGACTGATAAGGAAGAGTGGTAAGGAGGAACGGTTGCATGAGGTAAAGTGAGTACTGAAACTGAGCAGACAAGTGAGTGGTGAGGTAAGCGGTGAGACTGAACTGAGGACGTGATGAGTGGTGAGGACGGTTCAGAGATTTACGAGATTAGTGGTGAGATGTGGATAAATGGTGAGGTGAAAAGCTATTAAGCAATGAGGTGATCTGTGAGGAAAAGTGGTGAGGGTGAGTGGTGAGTGGCGTGGATGAATTATAATGTAAGTAAAGAGGTAAATGAGGATGACGAGTAGGGTGAGCAATAAGGATGAGTGGTGAATTATGTCGTGAGGTTTGGTGATGAAATGAGTAGTGAAGTAAATGATGAAGATGAATGATGATGTGAGTGGTAAAAACGTGAGGTTAATCATTCGGTGCCAGAGGTGAGAACGATTAATGAATTGAGAGTTGAGTGGAGTGATGAGAATAACTAATGGTGTGAGTAGTGGGGACGAGTGGTGTGGCTGAGTGGTGAGACGATTGGTGAGGATAAGCAGTGAGATGAGTGATGATGAATAGTAAATGGTGAAGTGAGTGATGGTGTAGGACGAACGGTGAAGTGAGTGGTAAGATGAAGTAACAAAGAGTGGTACGGATGAATGATAAGACTGTGAGGCGAGGGTGATTTGTTAGATGAGTGGTAAGGACAAATGATAAGGTGTGAAGGAGAGTGGTGAGGTGAGTGAAGACACCGTATGTGATAAGGCGAGCAGAGATTACTGTTCAGGTGAGTGATGAGTAGTGGGGAGAGTGATGAAGATGCGAGATGAGTGGTAAGGAGGTGGTGTGTGGCGAAGTACGAAGCCTGGTGAGTGGTGTGGATAAGTGATGAGGACACCACTCAAAATGGACGATGATGAGTGGTAAAAGGTGAGTGTGAGCTATGGGGGGGATGATTATGAATAGTTAGGGTGAGTGATGTGTATGAGTGGTGAACGTGAGTGATGTGTTGTGAGGGTGAGTGGTATGAGTGGTGGGGAGTTGTGGGGATCAGTAGTATGAGTGGTAAGGGTGAGCGCAGGGATGAGTAGTAAGTATGAGTGGTGGGGTTGAGTAGTGAGTATGAGTGGTAAGCATGAGTGGTGGGGATTAATAAGAATACGAGTGGTGAGTACGAGGATAAATGGTGGGGATGAGTAGCAAGTATGAGTGATGATGGTGAGGACGTGGTAGGGATGAGTAATGAGTGTTAATGGCGAGTGTGAGGAAGAATGGTCGGGATGAGTAGAGAGTATGATTGGTGAGTGTGAATGGTGAGTATGAGTGGCAAAGCTGAATGGTGAGGGTGAGGATGTGCAATGAGTATGAGTGGTACGTGTGAGTGAATTGGAATAGTGAGGATGAGGATGAGCAATATGAGTGGTGAAGGTCAGTGTGAGTTGTGAGGGTGTGCGGTGAGGGTAAGTATGAGTGGTGAGGGTGAGCGGTGAAGGTGAGTATGAGTAGTGAGGGTGAGCGGTGAAGGTGAGTCGTGAGGGCGTCAGCTGGCCTAGTCACTGTTCTTGACCTTGTACGGTGACCAGGTGTTGCCTTCGCTGACTCACACACACACACACACACACACACACACACACACACACACACACACACACACACACACACCACATCGCATTATACATACAGCAATGCAGGTTATTATATTGGCATGTATGTAGTGGCACGATCTGGACATTAACGAGCCAAAGGATACGTCCACGCGGGGTCTATGTCTTTGTTATACTGATCTGTTGTTATTACTCTTACAGCGATCATTGTTATTAGCACTCATATTTGTGATGTAACCGGTGCTTTTGGTGTTGTCAATGTGTTGAAATAACTCGCAGTTTACTCGTTTTAACTTACCGGGGATCTCCGCCTATCTGCACCGTAATTCACGTAGATCAGTGTCACAAAAAGGCAATACCACTGGCCTACATTCTTCCCACAACACTTCACCGTTATCAAGTGTTAGTCTCTTGCTGTAACTCAACATTCAGGAGAGAGATACCAATTTTACCCTTAGTTAAAGTGAACAGACACTAGGATGGCTGCGCCCCTAGAAACATAAATCCTTACCAAGTCTCATTTCTCGTCGATGAAAGAGGCTACCTGTTACCCCTTCCTAACCAGTTAGTAATAATTACATACATACATATATATATATATATATATATATATATATATATATATATATATATATATATATATTGTATTCATTTACTCATTCATCATCTAATTCTGTGTTGCCCCATACGAAGCGTAGGAGCCCGGAGGCAGGCAAGTTGATCCTGACATTTAAGATGAGAGTAGCCAGCCTCACTCATCTCTGAGTGGCATTACGTGAGCTATAAACCCCAACCACCCTTTCGACGTAAACCTGTAAAGGCTCTATCCGACTGGAGCTCCATAGTTACAACTAAATCACCAGTCGCCATAATTTGGTTACATGGTTACCACCCAGTATAGTAAATGGTTTCCTGTTGTACAGGAAACCATTTGGCTTGCCACTTAGTGTAGAGTCACTCGTAGACAGAAGGAAGAGGAAAGACTAAAGAAAAAAAAAAAACAGAAAAGGAAGGAGGGAAAGAAGATAGGAAAGGGCAGTCATCCGAGAGCAGCACTACATCAAGTGAGTGGACGGTGAGCGCCCCCCCCCCTCTCTCTCTCTAGTTAATAACAATACAAAATACGCGGTATGGGAAAAAAGACTCGGATAATTGAAAACATCTGGCTAACGCTTAGTCGTCTCGTCAGCTGTATATCTTGGCAGTCATTTTTTTTTTTTCCCCTGCATGATTCTGGCAGACATGAGATGTCTTCATACCGTAGACGTTGCTGTAGTACAATTACAAACATGCTGCCAACTGAGAGTGACAAAATGTTGCGATATGATATACTTTTATCTCAGGCCGCCTCTTACAAACAAGTGAGGGACGTAATCAGGATACGGGAATCAAATGGTGTCCTTACACTGCCCGCCCCTCACTGCCACCAGGAACTGACCAACGTTCTCAGTAACAGGGGAGTGACGAATGTTCTCCTTAACACGAGCGACACAACTTCTCTATAACGCTAGGGTACGGTATGTAGGAAAAAAAAGTAACTCCCACCTCATGTTCGATGAAACTTGAACCTAAGCAATATCTTAAAATAAGTTTTGTTGTGTCTGGTAATTCTCAGTGACTGAATGTAGCTCTGTGTCAAATTACGTCACTTTAATGAGTGACCTAACGTGATACACTGGTACCGTCTCTGAAAGCAGAAGTACAATACTCCATTTCCAAGCTCTTCACCTGGTATTTCAAAATTTGAGGCAATACATGAGTTGAATTTTTTTTTTTAATACCCTCCATCTCTTTCCTGATGATGCAGTTTACGTACTGTTTCGCAATTACTTCATCTCTTCCTTGCAGGTGTCACTGGTGGAAATTAAGTTTTGTTTTATATATCCTTCCCTTCTTCCTGGGTGATGCAGACTGACTGTTGTCGTGTGTATTCTTTCTTTCTTCACTGGTGAGAAAATATGAATATTATATTACACAGCCTTCCTTAGCCACGCATACTGAGTATTGTTTTGCATCTCTTTCCTCTCTTCCTGACAGGTGTGCGCAGTCAAAAACGTCCCGTAACCTGACAACCGATGAGCATTGTGCAGTGACCTCGTAAACAACCCATATACAACCCACCAGCCTAAGAAGCATCAGAGGGGAGATGAGGGTGTAGTGAGTGAAAGGCTCCCCCATGACTGAGTATAGTTTCGTATAACGACCTCTAGTACTGTGTGCTGTTGCATTGTGGTGTAACTCATATGGTGTGACCCTACTGTGGTGAAACACGTATTAGTGTGTCCCGTACTGGTGTGTGACCCGTACTGTGTTGTGGTGTGACTCGTACCGTGTGACCGTGTTGTGGTGTGCCTCCGCGCTGTGGTGTGATCGTGGGGCATGATGGGGCCAGCAGGTCACCCGCGGCCCCTCCTGCTGCTCCTCCCCCTGCTGCTTCTCCCACTCCTGCTGCAGCCTCCCCCAGTCGACGCTGCAGCCACGGGTGAGTATGAAACCCGTTACATTCAGTCCTTCTTACATGTCACGGATAGGGTACGGAATATTTCAGCTTTTCCATACAACTGGCACTGTGAAATGGGATTAACTGGCAAATCTGCTACCGTATATACTTAGCAACAGAACTGTAACTGGCAAGTTTCTCTAATTTTCTGTGGAGTTGGTAGCAAAAAAGTGACAAAAATGGCGACATATAATGAGGATTTAGGGTACAAATTAATATTACCCTTCCCTCTGTAATTATGCCCTCTGTAATTATGCCCTCTGTAATTATGCCTTTGATGTAAAAAGACGTCCTCTGGCTGAAGAGATCAAGCTACAAAATATGGAAAAAACGCCGTTCACTTTATGTTAGTTCGTTGTGACGGTGAGTGGTAACAGAACCAGAAAATATCCTACCGCAGCAACTAAGGAAACACACACACACACACACACACACACACACACACACACACACACACACACACACACACACACTCAGACCTGGTTGCATCCCTAACCTATCCTAAGGTAGCTTCGTTCAAATCACCTCTATCCCCGACGTATCGGATCACTTGCTTTACTCATCCAATACCCCCTCCTACTCCCCCTTTCTCCCCTACCTTATTACCCTGCTTCGCCACCACGCCTATCCCCCAAGCCCACATCGTAGCGCCTCTTACTCAAATTCATGTCCTATCCCTCATCACAGCGTTTCAGTTTTAGCTCCACTTGTATCATTATCTCTGTTCTGTCTCGTCACGGCCTCTCCTCTATTTCACTGATACCTCATCTCCATTTCTGCTCTTCTCTTATACTTTACCTCCTATCCCATATCTCAGTCTCTCTTCTCCACATTTATCCCACATCTCAGCTTTTGTAATCTGCTTCACCTCTTATCAATATCTTACTTTTCGTCACCTTCTGGTCCGCACAGTATTACCTCTTCTCCACTCTACCCTGCTCTCCTCTGCTCTACATTATCTTCTCTTCCACATTAAGGGGAGTAAAATGGAAATCAAACAGCAACAGACCTGTTGGTCCTTTCGCAGCTGTTTGATATAGGGAATGTTATAACTAATCAGCTAGACAAGGATAGCAAAGTTTATTTTGCATCACATTCTTTCCATTAATACTACTTTGTCACCCTCTGCTTAGCATGGCAATGCTTTTACTCCGCATCACTTCTCCCATTTCCCAGCATCTCTGTTCCTCCCTTCTGTCCCACATCACAGCTCGTCTGCCTCATCACCTCTATTGCATCTTTCATACCCCACGTCAGCATCTGTACCACGTCGTTTTGCTTCGTTCTTCTGTCTTGCTGCACCTTACACCCTCGGGTACTCCCTCTCCCTCAAACTACCAACTCTCCTCCCTACATCACCGCCTCTCTTTCTCTCTCTCAATTCCTACTTCTTGGTTCTGTAGGGGTAAGCCTTCATGCGGTGGCACCGATATAGCAGTATCCCTGGAGGCAGGATGGTGCAATGCAGGGGAAAGGTAATTTCAGCCTGCAGTCCATCGGTTCCATGAGCCTCGGGAACAACAACAACACAACGCCTTCCTTACCCACAACCATCCCCACATCACTACTTCGTGTCCTCTGCATAACTACCTTACCTCGCCCCTTTCCCGCACCCTCGCTTCACTTCTCTAAGGCATCCCCTCCCTTAAAGGGATTTCTCGTTAATCCAGTACCAGCCTGTGGTGGGAAAAAAGGTGGGTATATAAATAAATAAATAATTAAATACACTTCTGGCATTAAAGAAAGTGATGTAGATTGCACAATACTACTGTCTTGCCCCTGCCTTGTTCTTTACCCTCCTTCTGTCTCACCCCAGTACTTCTCCTCCTCCCTCCATCATTCTAATCTCTTTCCCTCAGTGCTGCCTTACCACTGGCTTTCCTTCTGGCCGATCCTCTTTCCTCGATCAAAAGACTTCTCTTCCCTTCACCTACCTCACTTCCTCACCTCACACCACAACCTTTATCTTCATCTCTCCCTTTCCTCTTCCTATCTCCCTTCAGTTTGCCTCATCCCCTTCCTCCCCTCCCTGCCTCCACCGTCCTTACTCCTCCCCTCCCTCTCTCTTCCCTTTCTTCTTTCACTTGATTTATCCATTCTCTCTCCTTGCTATCTTCACCGTCCTCATCTCTGCTTTTTCTCTTCCACCGTCCACCTGACTCACCCTTCCCATTCCCTTATCCCCCGTCCCCTTCCTTTCTCTTCCACCTTCCACTGCATCACCCCTTTGCTTCTCTTCTTCCCTCATTCCATTCCATTCTCTTCCACCCTCCATATACCTCACTCCTTCCCTTCCTGCATATTTTTGCCTCACCAATTCCCTTCCTTCCTACCCCTGCCTCACTCCTTCATTTACTGCCTACCTCTGCCTCAACCCGTCCCTTCTTCCTTACCCCCTGCCTACCTTTCCTCATCCCTTCCCTTCCTGGCTACCCCTGCCTCACCCTATCCTGCCTGCCTACCCCCGCCCCCACTCTCACACCATACATGGTGACAGAGCAAGGAAGGAAGGCTGTGTGTGTGTGTGTGTGTGTGTGTGTGTGTGTGTGTGTGTGTGTGTGTGTGTGTGTAGTGGGGGTTATAAAGTCTTCAACTACAAGTCTCTCCTCCCTCCCTTCCCCCCTAAAAACTAGTGCGTACGTTTGTTGTTATTGGCATGCATTCTCTCTCTCTCTCTCTCTCTCTCTCTCTCTCTCTCTCTCTCTCTCTCCACATACGGGTCTAGACAGGGGTCACCTAAAAGTAAGCATTCAAGCTTTTTAACTATTCACCTCAAACAAGTGTGAAAGTTTTTGTTTATCAGTGTGTGTGTGTGTGTGTGTGTGTGTGTGTGTGTGTGTGTGTGTGTGTGTGTGTGTGTGTGTGTGTGTGTGTGTTGATCCATGTGTGAGTGCAATTAGGGGCAAAGCAACACATACATACATTGTCAACACGTCGTGCACATAGCATACATTCCGACACCAGTAATCTCTCTCTCTCTCTCTCTCTCTCTCTCTCTCTCTCAAACACACACACACACACACACACACACACACACACACTTTCATATTATACAGGAACCTTCACACACTGCCACTTACACAGAAGCACACGCACACAGATTTACGCACAGAATGAGGGGGCGCACACAATCTACGCACAAACAAGAGTGGACGCACTTGCACTGGGAAAGAGTGAGGCACATGTGGTGAATCACGGCGTGTTAGTCATACCACAACACCACCACCACCACCAGCCTGCCTCTCACCTCTCTCACGTTACCCTCCCTCCTTCGCTCGCTCACCCTGCCTCTCCCTAGCCTCACACTACATTGCCTCAGTCTCCCAGCCTTTCCCTGCCTCGTATTTTAACCTCACCCTGTCTCTCTCAGTCTTCTTGCAACACTTTCCACTTCACCCTGTCTCCTTGTGTCTCGTTCTCACACCACACTACCCAATTCCCTCCAGCCTGCCGCAGACTTCTCTCACGTTACCCTCCCTGCCTTCACACTCGCTCACCCTGCCTCATTCACTCCCTTTGCCTCATTTTCTGATTCACCCTGCTTTACTATATTGACTTTTTTTTTTATGCGAGGAAGAAGGAACCAAAGGCCATTCCCTCTCTCACTCTCTGTTTCGTGTTGCCTCTCACTGCATTTATCACCGTTCCCCATACCCTCTCCTTGCCTCACATTCATCTTCACTGTCTCACTCTGCCTTTCCCCCCACTCTCATACCACACCAACACCAGGCTGCCTCTGACCTCACTCACGTTACCTCCCTCCCTGTCACAATCGCTCACCCTGCCTCACCCTCCCATCATCCCAACTTGATAAGAATGAAAATGTAACATTAGCTCAACACTCCCAGTATAAGAGATCGTGTAAGTGTAATTAATGTTATCACTGGTAATTAGGATGCCCAGAAAAAGCATGCGTATCTCTGCACTGGTCTTGCAATCCTTCCTCTCAAGTGGTAACCATTCATCACAGTGGTTTGTGCAAGCTACATCTGAACGCCAAATAAACAATATCCATAATTTTTTGCAATAAGAATAACAACAATACTTCCCTTCTCCATAGCACATATTCACATGCACCATTACTATACTCACTTTTATCCTAAAAGACTAATAAAAGCTCAGTCCTGATATTGTGCAAGCGGAATCTACAGCCATACGAGTACTCCAAAAGGATAAATTAGGCATTAATTAATCATTATACTGCCCCAAATGATACACATACTCCCTGTTCATCAGACCAGAGAAGCAGCTGGAAGCAGTGTAAATGCGCCTCAGCATGATGGCGTCCAGTACCAGGAGGTGACCTGCTGCACTAACTAGCTCTCCTCAATCCATACTGAATTGTATATATATTATGTCTCTTGCAATGAAGCAAGCACCCATAATCACTCATCTCTGTTAGCCGTTAACTCTTTTTTTTCACAAGCATAAATATTGCATGCGAAGCCACATACAGGTACGATCAACTTCTTAAAGAGGATGTCAGAGTTCACTATACATGGAATCTATTTCATGTTAGTCTTCGCATACATCATCAAGCAGATGAGCTGAATGATAAAACATCTGCCCAGACAGAGATAGTAGATTTCACCCTGGTCTGCCAATCGACTGACTGAAGACTGTCATGCATCATGCACCAAAAATTATATATATATATATATATATATATATATATATATATATATATATATATATATATATATATATACACCCATTCAGTCCTTCTTTACGTTTCTCAGCCCTGTTTCCCATCCGTTCCTCGCTTCTTTGCTGCCTACCTACACTGCTTAAAAACCCTTCCTTCGCCCTTTCAGTTCCCATCACCCTCCCTCCCTCTTTTCTCTCCCTTCCTTCGTTCCTCTCATTCCTTCGTCCCTCCCATTCCTCTTTCCCTTCCTATCATCCCCCCTCCCTCTTCTCTCTCAACCCCCCTCTCCCTCCCACTTTCCCACTTCTCCCTCCTTCCTTCCCATTCCCTCCCAATCACCCTTCCTCCCCCCACTTCCCCCAGCTTCCGGCTCGACGTGAGGTGACCACAAGGAGGCCAGTCAGTGAAGGAGGGGAAGGGAGAGGGAAGGTGAGGAAATAGGCAGGAAGGGAGGAAGGAGAGAGAATGAATGAATGAATGGAGAGGGGATGGAAGAAGGAAGAATGAAAGTGAGGATATAGGAAGGAGAGGTGAAGAAGGAGAGGAAACACAAGAAAAATATGAAAAGATTTAAGGAAAAAAGGAAGGCGACAAGAAAGAAGAACGAAAGGAAGAAAGGAAAGAAGGATGAAGTTTGGTTCACTGAAGGAAAATGGAATGGCACATGATAATACAGGAAGGTTGATGGAACAGGCAGCGTGGCTCTAAGACTTCACCATCACCGTGTATAGCAATACCACACACACTCCACACACACACAGGACAACAGGCAAAACAGAAACGGAAGCTAGGAATTAAAGGTGACACATTACTAATGCATGGAGTTTTGCTTAACTCGCAGTTCCATGTATCTTGAAGTGACATATATAAATAAAATAAGTTCTGGGCATTTACGTTTCCGGAGACATGCAGGGACCCACATTTTAGGAAAGGGCCGTCTATCACCATATATTAATCTTCAAAACCACTCTGGAGAACAACAACAATACTTTTCATATGTCGCCAATTTGAGAAGTACTCTCAACCTACAAACCGTGATCGCCAGCACCATCACTGTAATGGAAACTGCAAATTTTTGATTGAGGCAGGAGACCTACCGGACCCTCCAAGGGCCGGCCTAGAAACGCCAATCACTGCGTTACTGAGGAACTAGTTTTAAAATAGCCCATGGCATCCCCCTAGATCCACCAGGGCAGTTACAGAGGCCTTCCTTGCACCCCACACCCTCTGATAATACCCAAACGCATCGTCGTTTAGGATCCTCTGGGGGACTCTTTAAGGCCCTGTTTTGTGAATTTCTGATGGGAGGCCAGTGAAACGCGGGTAGACTCTCCATCAGAGTTGTACGAATTTTTCATTTTACACGTGTTTAGTTCATTGGTTACAATAGTTTTGGGTTGTTCCTTTCCCCATGGATGCGGCAACAGACAGCCTGGTCTTTCTGTAAAAAAACAAAAAAAGTGGGATTTCCTAACTACCCAGTATATAATCTATGGGCCATTATGCATCAAACTGTGGTACTTTGAAGCTTCCATCTTTTTGACCTGGAGATATAAGCAAAAAATAAAATCGATAGGGAAGACAGTGCCTGTCGACTGATTCACTATGTTGATCTTAAGAAACATGTATTTGCACGCCGAACGGACAGACAGATTAGTGAAGGAGAGGAGAATGGTGGTGTGGAAGAACGAGAATAGCTTAGACTTATGCCTATAGACTGCACGAGGATCATTAACCAAACAATCCTTCCTGCTAAGTCTCAATCCTTTCCCTGGAACTAGACACAAAATAGTCACGTTACATCCATGTCACCAAATGTACCACTGGGTGAAAAGGAGAAAGGGGGAGACAGAAGACTGGTGGAAACGTGGGTGGAGTGAAGGAAGGTGTGGAGCAGCAATGACGTCACAGCTCCACACTACGAGGCGGTGTGGGGAGTAGTGATGGAGAGTACATCAATGGTGTACAGAGTAGAGGAGAAACTGGTGCCGGGGACAGTGGTGATGACGAGGATGGAGTGAAGGGAATGGTGGAGTCACTGGTGGAGACCAGGGTGCATTGGAGGAGAGGGGTGGAGTAGCGGTGACGTCACAGCTCCACCGCTATGAGTCGAGGTGGGGATGGGGTGGGGGTTGGGGTGGGGTTGGGGATGGGAATGGGGAGGGTAGGGGACTGGGGTGGCGTTAAGTTGCTGCATGGATTACGAAAAAGCGAAAAGGAGAAGAACACCACCATTTACAGACTTGGCCATGATTACACACACACACACACACACACACACACACACACACACACACACACACACACACAGCCAGTTTGTTTGTCCTTGAAGAGTAACCTTGAACTTTGACATAATTTACTAGTGAGTAACAATGTATTCATGTAGGATATAAGTGTTACATGACCTTCTTCACACACACACACACAATCAATCAAATACGGATATAGAAAAATTTAAATTTTATAACTAGTAGTAGTAGTAGTAGTAGTAGCAGTAGCAGTATTAACAGTAGTAATAGTAGTAGTCGTAGTTGTAGTAGTAGCTATAATAGGCGAACAGTAGTCTAATACAAAAAAGTAATATCGAAGAGGGGCAGTATAAACAAATACTAACACTAATACCACAACACATATGCATTAGATAACGTAAAATTCTTAACAAACAAACAAATGGACACAACGAACAATCAATGAACAAACAAAAAAAAGTAATTAAAAACACAACCAGAAAAATATAAGCCATCCAACACTACAGAAACAAACACATAACAACTAGACAAATTCGAAAATGCTTAGACAAAGGCAGTGTGTAGTAAGTGTCAATAATGTGCGGTTCAGTGTTTTTTGGCGAGGTGTAATCAGTATTTTATCCCGGCAGGCAGGTACTGGCCGGAAACACTAATTCATTTATTTTTAGCGAGTGGACAGGAAGTGGGGTGCGTGAGGCGGCTTGCCCTATCCCCCTCCCCCTATCCATGCCTTCCTTGCCTCTCTCTCTCTCTCTCTCTCTCTCTCTGCGTTCAATGCCTAACACCCACCTCCCTGACTGGTCTTCTCTCCCTCAGTGACTTCCTTTCCCTTCACATTTACTCACCTCCCCATTCTCCCCCACTCGCCTCCCTCTTCCCCTTACTTCCTTACTTTCCTCTCGTTCATCCATCCTTCACCCTTTTCGCCTTCACTCCTTCCATCCTCCATATCATTTTCTTCTCCGACCATCCTCACCTCCACCTCCTTTACTTACTCTTTTCTCTCTCCTTTTCAGTCTCTCTTGCCCTTAGCCTCTCCTTTACTCACAATCCAAATCCCTGTTTCGCTTCCAACTACACTGCTTAACTTACACTCCCTCCCTCCCTTCATCCTCACTTACCCCTTCTTCATTTATATCTCCTCCCAGTCACCTCCCTCCCTCTCTTCCTTATCCGTTCCACCTTCCAATAAACTAGCCCCCCCCCATCTTATAAATGGGGGGAGGCAAAAATTAAATCAAATTTCTCCGTTCCTCTCTGTCATCCTCTCACTTTCACCCTCTCTCTCTCTCTCTGACTCTTCCGTCACTCATCACACTGATTTCTCCTCCCTCCCTCTTTCACGCATATTCCCTCACTCTTTCTCTCACGCATTCCCTCTCCACTTCTTTACTCCCCGTTTGCGCCTCTCCTCCCTCATTCCCCTCCTCTCCCTCCACCCCTCCCCCGATCTGGTGGCAGGGTGGGGGGTTATTGCTATGCCTCCCGTTTGTTGGTTGGTCGTTCACCACTTCTGCCCTTGAACTGTCTCCAGTTTTAAATAAAAATGTCTAGGAACAACTAAAATTAAATGTAAAATATAATTAAGCGCTAGTGTGTGTGTGTGTGTGTGTGTGTGTGTGTGTGTGTGTGTGTGTGTGTGTGTGTGTGTGTGTGTGTGTGTGTGTGTGTGTGTGTGTGTGTGTGTGTGTGTGTGTGTGTTCTTAATTACTCTCAGAGATTATGTAAAACACTGAAAGAGGTTGGTGTTTGAATCACAGTATGCATTAACTTTCTATGACTGAATATAAGTGTTCAAGTGTTTTAAGAATGCGTCACTGTGTGTGTGTGTGTGTGTGTGTGTGTGTGTTTTAGGGTGATTGTGTAATAATTCAAGATGACTGTGTGTTTCTAAGGCTGTACGTGAATGGGCCTTCTTCAGGGTGAGTGCGCTGGCGTTGTGTGTGTGTGTGTGTGTGTGTGTGTGTGTGTGTGTGTGTGTGTGTGTGTGTGTGTGTACATTTTACGAGCAGACTATTTATGGGGTCGTGTGAAAGCTTAATGATGTGTTGAGCTGTTTTTTGTGGAGAGGGGCGGGTGGGGCCTCACTAGATGGAGAGATAGCTAAATAAACAAGAGACAGACAGAGGCAGATTCGTGAAATATTAGACAAAACCAACAAATACGGCGACAGATACAAGCACAGAAGTATACATGGAAGTATGTATGAATAAGGAAACAAACAGTGACAGAAATAAAGGGATATATAGGTAGACAGATACACGAGAAGTCAGATGTTTCTCCAGAGACAGGCAGAGACAGAGACAAACAACCAAAATATTATTCACAGACGGATTGGAACACAAATACCTGAGCCCAAGGCCTTGCCTGAGCCGACAGACAGGTAGACGGGTTAACACAGCAGTCAAAGTTGACAAAGACTGCGGTAAAAAGGCGAAACAAGGCAAGCAGACAGTTAAGAGACAATTATAGGCAGACACTGGCTGATGAGTAAACAGAAACAGGCAGGCTAACTGATGGATAAAGAGACAGACAGAAACAGATAAACGAAGAGAGATAAACACGCAGATATGCCAGGTACTGCGTAAAAGAGAAGGAGAAAGAGAAAGACAGGGAAGCAACCAGTCGAAACACTGCCATCTTATTCCTTATTTTCACCGATAATTATGAGGTCAGAGAGAGAGAGAGAGAGAGAATGGAGGAATACAAAACCGAACTAAGAACTACAGAAGGAATTAAATAACACAAGCTCTTCACATCCTTGCGAGGCTATTTACCAAGAGGAGAAAATCATTGTTTATAATAACACAAGGGTAGGACACTAGAATCCTCCACACTTCCACAGCCAGCAGGAAATAGAGAGGGACCAGTACAGAAAGAATGAAGTTGCATACAGTAAGAGAGATGGTATGGTAGACAAAGACATGCAAACACCGGTAGGAAATGGTAAGAAAGACAACAATGCAGTATAAAAAAAAAAATGACAAAAAGAGATGGTCGCGCACTCCAGTACAACAGTAACATCCTTCATCACCAGTACACATAGCGATAGCAAGAACAATTTTAAGGGAAATATAGTTATGAAGGCAAACGATAACACAGCCAAGGCTATATAGCATAAACAAAATCATAAGCACTGGCAAATAAAGACAAGAGAGGAAAAGGTATGCACGCGTTGCTTTCGTATACCTCACGAAATGTAGGTAAGCATAAGAAAAGAAGACATAAAACGAAGACAATAACAACCTAACCGAAGAGAAGATCAATAAAAGAAGCAAGAGGAGACGCAAAACAGCGCCAATACAGGAAAGGGTAAAAACATCATAAAGACAAGGACGCAAAGGAAAAAAAATCAAGAGGAGGTGGGAAAGAGACAGCCAGCAACAGCAAAAAGAACAGATAATGCACAGCCAAGAGCACGATGAAGCTACAGAGGACTGAAAGAAGTTCAAGAGGAGGAGAGGGCATGATGACCAGTGAAGCAGAGACGAGCAAGAGACATAAAAATTAAGCCAAGAACAATGCACGAGAGACATAAAATGAGGACCAAAGCAAAGAGAACTGAAAGAAGACCAAGAGATGAGGGGCATGAAGGGCAAATCAAAGTAAAGCAAAGAGGAACGAAAGAAGACTGAGAAGAAGGGGAGGCAAGAAGGGCCAGTATGAGCCATACATCTCTCGATGACAGCAACAGCCCGCTCATGGTGTCCTTGACGAGCAGGGGGTAGGGGGGGCAGGAGAGGGGAGTAAGTAGAGGAGGAGAGGGGAGAGTGAAGGGGAGTGGGAGGGTGACAGCGTAGTAAGGCGGGAGGGAGAGTTGAGTAAAGAGAGGGTGGGAGAGAGGAGAGTAAGAAGATTCGCGAGAGGGGGGGGGGGGAGCAGAAAGGAATGAACATGGGGAGGTGTGAGTGAACTGAGTAAGATGGGGAGAGGGATATAAGAAGAGGGTGAGAAGAGGACGTAAGGAGGGGAGGGAAAGGGGTGAGGAAGTGTGAGGGAAGCCAGGAAGAGAGGGGGAGGGTGCAGGAAGTAAGAAAGGAGAAAGGGAGGAGTAGGAACTAAGGATGAAGTAGGGAAGGGGGAAGGTAGTAAAGAAGGAGAGGAGGAGAGGTGAGGAAAATCAAGAAGGAACAGGGAGAGGGAGGGGAGGGGGAGGTTAAGGGTTTAGGAGGGAAAGGGAGTACGAGAGGAAATCATGCATGGCCTGGTACAGAGGCGAGGGGGTGGAGTGTTGGGGGTGGAGGGAGGAAAAATTTGTAAAACAAGAATGAGGGAGGAAGTGGTGGACGATCAGAAGCGAATAGTGTGGAAAGAATGAGAGGAAGTGATAGAGGGTGGGAGGAGAGGCAGAGGTGTGAAAAAAAAATACAAACACACACATATTACATATAGATAGATAGACAGATAGATATAGAGATAGATAGGTAGATAGATACTGCATATATATAATGGAGAGAGAGAGAGAGAGAGAGAGAGAGAGAGAATGCAGGCATAGAAAGAAGACGAAGAAAACGAGTTTTGGAATAAGAAAGAGAGAAAAGAGGAATTAAAAGAATTAGAACTTGAGCAAGGAGGGGGAGGGAGGGAAGAGGGAGCAAGGGAGAAGGGAGTGAGTAACGGAGAGGGAGGAAAGGAGATGGTAGGGAAAGGCAAAAGAAGAGGGAAATGGGAAGAGCTGCGAGTGGACAGGGGGAAGATGAGGAAGGAAGGAAAAGGAAGTGAGGATAGGAAGGGAGAACGAAGAAGGAAGTATCGATAGAGAAAGAGAGGAAGGAGAGGAATGGGTGCTGAAGAAGAGATACGGAGGAGGGAGAGATGGAGGAAATGGAGTAAAGGAGGGAATGCCAGAGATGGAATTGATGGAAAGGAGGGGGAGGAAAAAGGGAGTGAGAATTAAGTGGGAGGAGAAGGAGGAGGAAAAGAGGGCACAGAAGTGATGACAGCAGTGTGTGATGAAACCAAACTTCAAAAATATTCCACAGAGAAGAGGTTGCTCATCAAAACACTCTCACAAATTTCTTGACTTCCTTTCATTATCTGTGTCTTTTGTCTTTTGTACCGTCTGGTAGGTGGACGTTCAGCATCAACACCACGCTAAACAGTAGACTTATCCAGCTTTTTATTTCTTTTATTTTTTTTTAACGAGTAGAAAGATCAACTAATTCCTAATGACGCGTTCTCGTCATCCTAGGAGACTCCACACCACCTCCGCCTTACACAATTACTTCTGCATATGGCGCGCTAATATTCTCTTTCATGCTGTTTACACACACTACATCGATATTCCAGATACAAAGGGAACGTACACGAAGAATGTTAAGGTGCCGTAAGCAAAACGGTTCGCAAAGGAGGACGCATTAAAGAAAACTCGACTCCATGAAATGGCCATGGGCGGCATCACCTTGAACAGCTGATAGCATGTGCTAATAGAGCACCATCACACTGAATCATATCGTCACTACCTCGGGTGGCTGAAGCACTACACCAAGGTGCTGATGTTTATTTATGGACAAAAACAATGATTCGCCTCCCTGTGATAAG
This sequence comes from Coenobita brevimanus, assembly GCF_032717465.1. NCBI lineage: Eukaryota > Metazoa > Arthropoda > Malacostraca > Decapoda > Coenobitidae > Coenobita > Coenobita brevimanus. The sequence continues at coordinate 292,187 of NC_137045.1, forward strand.
TAAATCGACGATAAGCATGATTTTCGAAACCAGTCATGCGATCTCTGGACACTACCAAAGTTTTCTAAGTAACGTAGTCTGTTCTTTTTTTTTTTTAATGTACTAAAAGTTCTGCGATATTATTTTCTGCAGCCGTACAATTACCACTGTGCGTCTGTAAGATGCAACTCATATCCCGGTGTTCTTCATATTACCGTGTACTTTGCACAGAATCTAACCATAAGTATTTTGTGAAGTGCTTACAGCTGTGTCATCTGACCTAACATCTTATGCCAACCACATGCGTACGTTAGTAAGTTATAAGGCAAACAGCCTCTGTGTGTGTGTGTGTGTGTGTGTGTGTGTGTGTGTGTGTGTGTGTGTGTGTGTGTGTGTGTGTGTGTGTGTGTGTGTGTGTTTGCAGGATGTGTGAGGTGGTGGAACTGTGTGGGGCGTGTGGATGGGCGTGTGTGATAAATGAAGTTTGTTAGGTGTGCTGCGGTGTGATGTGGAGTGAAGGATGTGTGTCCATGTGTGGGATGTATGGAGTGTGAGGTTTGTGGAGTGTGCAGTGTGTGGAGCGTGAGGCAGTGTGCAGGGTGTGTGTGGGGTGGCGTTGTTAACTCCATCAGCCCGAGGACAACTTTGTTGCAGATGCCTCCGGGCAGTTTTATTCACTCTGTTAATGAAAGCCAAACCCGACCCCTCAAATCTGAAGTATCTACAGAGCTAAATAAAACTGCATGGAAACAAGAATTTAAAAAAATAAAAGCACGTTATTGGAAAGATGGGGTTAATGCTGTCGCGAGCTGCCTGGAGACTCCTTGAGGGGCACAGAATGAAGCTGGCCTCGAAAATGGGGGGTGGGGTGTAGGGGTGGGAGTGGAAGTGGTGGCGAGGGGGTGTGATAGTACGCGAAGCGCTTGCTTGTGTCCCACCACCACCCACCCTCCTGTCAACACATGAGGAGGCAGGGGTGAGGGGAGGGATGGGGTGAGTTACAGGATTGCGTATGCTTGCCAATATTACCCCGGGCGGGTATGTTGCGTTGGTGTGGAGTGATGGGCTGTGGTGGTGAGAGAGAGTGGGGGTAGTGGTGGTGTGAGAGAGGTATGGTGAAGTGGTGGAGTAAGAGGGATGGGGTGATATGAAAGGAGTGGGTGGTGGTAGTGTGAGAAGTGGGTGGTATAGTAATGTGTGAGGGGCGGAGTGGTGGTGATTTGAGAGGGGTTGGGTGGTGTGACAATGTGAGAGAGTGGAGTGGTGGTGGTGTGAGAGGGGTGTGGTGGTGGTGGCGTGAGAGGGATACGGTGGTGTGGTGGCGTGAGAGGGTGGTATGGTCTGGTGTGGCAGTGTGAGAGGGTGGGATGGGGTGGTGGTGTGAGAGGATGGGGTGGTGTGAGAGGGACAGGGTAGGCAGTTCCCAGGCCGCAACGCGACACTGGCCCGTCACAACACAAGAAAGAATAGAAGAATTATAATCACACATGGATCTGTTGTGTACTTAGAAGATAGCACAGATTCCACCCTGTTCGGATTCTCGTCACTTCAGAGTGACGAAACGTATTACGAGTGTATATTTAACGAAGTGAGAAGGAGGGGACGGTAGATAACTTGGGGTGCACGGAGGGATGAGAACGAGGGAACCCTTAACCCCAACACTTAACTTCATGTAACCTACGCCATAGAATTACACTTCAAAATTTTCCCTTGCACGTACTAGCCTAGAGAGAGAGAGAGAGAGAGAGAGAGAGAGAGAAACTAGACACCTAGGGGACTGCCTGGCACCTCGACCTCCACCCCCACGACATTCTGCGCTCGGAAATACCAGGTTGCATCTGGAGTATCTGGGGAGGGGGCGCATGGGTGAGGGTCAGGGGGAGGGCCAGTTATGTGATGCCCCCAGGGAATGATGGACGCTCTGTCGTGAGTTCGAGCCTCTTGCCTGCCGCAGAGTTTGAGGGTTGGTCGCTCTGAGTCAACCCCAGCTCCCATCAGTCAAATAACCAAACCTATACCACTGTCCATCACCACTAGCTTCTGTTTCATAGTTTTTCACTTGTATCTGTCCTACCCTCCACCATACCAATGTATATGACAGATTTTGTCTCACCGTCTGTGGTTTTAAGCCGTTCTACCCTCCTCTACTATAACTACCTTCAGTTTCATGCATGTGCCCAGTATCTGCTGTGCTACCACTGTAACTATCACTATCTGTCGTTTCACCGTCTGTATCTCCCACCCTCCTCTTCCACCACTACCTTTCACGCTTTGATTCCATCCTACCCTCCTCCTAGCCCCCTCTACCTTTACCCTCTTTCCCCGCGGGACGGACGCCATGGGCCGGGGCGATCCACGACGTAGTGCGTGTGCGTGGTGTGGCTGCTGTGGGGGAGGCATCGTGCATCAGGCAAGTTGCTGCCACTGAATGAGATTCCTTAGCGGTGACGTCACGCTGTCCCGCCCGCTGCCTCCCCTCCCCACGTATTTACAAACGTTCTTGAGTTAAACTCTTTCTTCCCTTAACCATCCCGAAGAAGAATAAACTCCTTCAGCCCGGGCACGTGAGTGTTGTTATATTCTTGCTCTCTCCTGATGATATTATTCAATTTACGAAGGATCACTTGCACTGAAGGTATTCATGAAGGCTATATCGTACCCCTTCTGTTCGAAAATTCGCCGAAGTTGTATAAAAACGTCTGCACGGTAGCAAAAATAAAATTAAAATACGTAACCAGAAGAAAGCAGTTCAATCGTATAAAAAAATGTCTTCATTCATACAGCTGTCAGAACTTCATAACCAAAATGTACTGAGTATCAAAGTGAGAAAAAAAAAGAAAAGAAAAAACTAAAGCTTCACATAATAGTACACTTCGAATGAGAATTTCTAACCTGCAACTGACTTTAATCTGATAATGTATTTTTCATATCAGATAATATTAACTAGGCGTGAAACCTAATTCAACGGCTTATCACTTCATTCTAACAAGTCTAACTGAGGGTAGGGGAAAAAATTATTTGAGGTATCAGGAACAGAAAAATGCGTCACTGGAGTGAAAGTGTAATCTAAGTACGAGTTAATTCTTATTTTTATATATTTATTGATCAGGTTACTGCTACCGCACCATCAAATGACTTTAAGATAGTGACAATGTTCACGATGGTTCTGTAGTTATAATCTCTCAAGTTCGAAACATCTCTGCTGATCTCAATAAAAATCTTCGGGGATACCAAGCGGGCAGTGAAAAATGCCATGGGATTGAAGGGTAAATCTGTGTATAAGGTTTCTCGATTATACACTTCCCTTCACTCACACAGCCGCCATACCGGAGTGAACATCAAAATCAGATTAAACCTGACAGAGACGGAAAAAAACACAAACTATTTCTGACTCTGCTATTTATTTTTCTTTGCAAGGAAGAAGGAATCAAAGGCCAGGAGCTAGGGAAACTCTTTTATCCCTCAAACTACTTATGATCCACCCATGCTACTGTCCATACCATCTGCTTGGCTTTATGCGCAGTGATTCCTCTTGATGGCGCGCCCCTCACGCACGCACGCACTCTCAAACACCCCACCACCCCCAGGTTAAATCATTATTGCGTCATCCAAGACTTCAACAGCTCGAGGGTATTATTGTGTGTGTGTGTGTGTGTGTGTGTGTGTGTGTGTGTGTGTGTGTGTGTGTCAGGGTGAGTCACGGCATTTTTGTGAGCCTCAACATGCAATTAACGCGTCGGTATTTTTCCTTCTTACTAATAGACGCTGTATGTAAGGAGGGGCGGTGTTGCCTTAGTGTACCCTACGTATTTTGTACTAGTAAGATGCCGAGTTTTAGTATGCACCAACAATGCACCATATCAATTCCTTCACTAGGGAGACTCTTGTTATATTTTTATGATGTTTATACGGCCAAAGATTTTAACCGAATATAAATTTTCCAAGCTGACGGATTTTCACTTCGGCCACGTTCTGGGAAGGGTGGGGGGAGGAGGTAGGGGCGTTCCTCCGTGGGTTCCGGCAAAGCCATTATGCACGGCCATAGTTTTTTATCCTGGGAACGTGAAATTTTGCATATTGGTAGGCGTCTGCCCCGGGCACGTTTCAGGTAAAGTAGGACTCCCGATGACCACTTCCCAAGGGCGAGGGGGGGGGGAGCCGGCCCCCAGGGGAAACAATGCAACCATGATATATATATATTTTATACAATGGCAGACATTTACTGCGGTCTCGTTTTAGGCAGGGTGAGACCCCGAAAGGCTCCGTGGGACTCTGGCCAAGGCCTTTATGCACTGCCACGGTTTAAAGCCTTGGATCACGAAATTTTGCGTATTGGTAGACGCTCAACCCGGCCGCGTTTTAGGCAAGGTGGGACCATGATGGCTATCCCCATGGGAGTCAACGACGTAGTTTTACGTAAGCACAAGAAATTTTGCACAGTGGTACACCTTCACATGGGCCAGAGTGTATGGAGTGTGGGACCCCGAGGCTCCCCCTTCCACCTTCCACGTAAATATTTTTTTTCCACCCTTTAAATACTGCAGGGATGGGTGCGGGCTACAAAGTTGTCCACTGTCTTGTTACTTTCAGAGATTACAGTACTCGCAGAAAAATTGTCTACTGGAGTTCCATTATCACATAAAAAAAAAAAAAAAAATCTGCCTGTTTGCCTTAATTTATAGTGTCACTTGTGTGAGTAAAATTGTGAAATAATTGGAACATAACTTAGAGTGGTTGGTGCATATACACGCGACTCATGTGATGTGCGGACGGCTCAGGCAATGTCACCACTGTCACCCTTGCATCATTTTGTCTATAACGCTTTTCACGTTTCATGACGTTGAGTTTTTTTACTTTCACTAATTATATGGCTGATCAGGAAGTTCAGGAAGTAGCCAAAATGTCTCCGGTCCTAACAAAGGCAAACTGAACCGTCCCCGCAACACACGAGACTCGAGGCGGCAATATACAGATCATCCTCTGTATAATACTGTAATGACTTACAGCATAATGGGACGGGGTCAGCATCAGGCTCCGATGTCCTTTACTTTTGATGGATGACCGCAATGATTATTGTCCTCGTGAGGAAAAAAGAAAAGAAAGAAAGAAATGAAAGACGGGCAAAAGCGAGCCACCTGAAGCAACACACCCACACTTGGCATGGGGAATGACCTCAACAATCTCTAGACCTGAATTTTAGTTGGAGAGAAGTAGCCACATGTCATTTTACTGCTGATTTCACGCGACGGTACATCAGATGAATGACTTTAGTCCAACGCCGTCATTCAAGCGCGACAGTCCCTCACTCACTTCATTTTCGGTCTGTAATTTTCATCTCATCTTTCTACTTAATTATTCGTTCACCTCATCTTCTCCCCTGGTGAAATAGCCAAGTGTGTGTGTGTGTGTGTGTGTGTGTGTGTGTGTGTGTGTGTGTGTGTGTGTGTGTGTGTGTGTGTGTGTGTGTGTTAGACAGGGCTAATTCCATGCAGGGTTCCATAAATTGACCGATTTTAGCTCATCTCTGGTCTCGATTGCTAATAGTCCTTCAAGCTATATCATTCTAGGTCTGCCAGCATTCTTCCTTCATCTTCTCGCTTCCACTGCTTCTCTTCACAGCTCCAGCCTTTTGACTTCACGCAGGGTTACGCCAGATCAATGACGCTGCACAACTGTATCCTCAGTTATTCACACCCTTTAACTCCTTCAAACCCATGACGTGATCTTATCTTATTCTTGCTGTCCCCACAAGATTGCATTAACACACACACACACACACACACACACACACACACACACACACACACACACACACACACACACACACACACAGCGTACTGCAGGGTTTAATAACAGCCTTCGTTAATCCTACATTACCAGAGGGCTTTGCAGAAATATCGTTTGGTACACCAGAAAGTTACTCGTGAACAGGTTAGACAGCCAAGTGTCATTTTGTGTGTAATTTTATGCTGGATTACAAAAAACAAATTACTTTAACGAAACTCTGGCGTGTACTATCGACAATCCTTCACTTTATTTCGGTTGGCCCTGTTCAGCTGTTCAATTTTCTCATTTTCCCTTCGTCATTCCCTCTCTTCATATCGCCACCCTTCCGATACCATCATGGGTTACACCAAATGAATGACTTTACCGAAATTTTGGCCTGTAATACTGACAGCTCTTCCTATCCTCTTCATTCTGCCACCTTCAACTCATCTGTCACCTCGTTCTGCGTCTGCCTCATCTGACACCTCGTTCTGCGCTGCCTCATCTCCAACCTCATACATCGTCTGCCTCATCTGCCACCTCATTCTCCGTCTGCCTCATCTGCCACCTCATTCTCCGTCTGCCTCATCTCCAACCTCATACTTCTTTTGCCTCATCTGCCACCTCATTGTCCGTCTGCCTCATCTCCCATTCCCCAGCCTTCAATTAAGCAATCTTTAATGGTTACTCCCCCACTCCATGCATTTCCTGTGACCCTAACCCCGGTGGAATTCTTTCTCAACTACCGGAGGACGCCATTTTCGTTTGATTCTTGCTGCTGCCACACCACTGTTTTCAGAGAGGGAGAGACATCTGGTAGTGAAGAGAGTAGGAACAAGCTCGAATTTACTCCCTTCGATGTTAGAAATGTTCCAGGAGTTACGAAGAAAATAACACGCCAGCAAGAATGAACCCAAACACGACGTCCTCGGGGATTATGGCTCCCACGACTCACTCTCAGTTGAATAAAGTCATCTGATGTTAGCTGGAATAGAATGCTAGAGCTCTCCTAACCATGACAGGGTTAATGGTGACCGTATTAACGCTCCTAGGCTCCTATGTTTCTCCCGGCTGAATAAAATCACATGACGTTAGCTGGAATGGAATACTAGAGTTGTCGCGACCATGAGAGAAATGTAGTTCTTTTACACTAACTTGGCCCACAGTTTTGTCCTTTCCCTGTGGCAGAAACGGGCAATATTGCACCTCTACCTATTTTCCACTGCACTTCTTAGTGACTAGCATCATATTCGCGTGTTAATCTATTGCTATAACTTGGCATCTAAGACGGAAATTTTTGGCCAAGACAGAATATACTTAGCTTAATTTACATCTGGTTCCTCTCCACACTGCCCACAATCCCAGTAATGTATCTCTTCAAGTGCACACACAACCTTTTCTTATGTCTGTCCACAACACTGCCCCCAGCCTCCATCAAGCCTTAAACCGCTGCCCGTGACTCACTAGACCAACAGTGTGTTTTCCCTTGTGTAATCACTGCCTCCTTGAGAATGTCTTACACGGGATCATTTGACACACACACACACACACACACACACACACACACACACACACACACACATTCTCTCTCTCTCGTCTAAGCTGCTGACGTAAACAATTAGATGGGCACTGCTGACGTCCACTCCTTCGGCACCAGCAAAACACTGAGTCACTCCCCTCTTCCTCCCGCAAACTCCGCCACTTCCGCACGTCCCCTCATTTCCCCTCGGGTCTCTGTTCCCCTTTGTCCTTCATTACCGCAGTTACATACCCTTGATTTTCTCTTTTCACTGAAACTAAATGCCTACGCTAGTTCCTGTTCTGCTGCCCTTGCTTTTCTTCCTTCATATCGCTACCAATTGTCTTTTGTAATGTTGCTGTGGCTGCCCTTATTCGCCCCCCCCTCTCTCTCGTATCATATCTCCGTCTCTTCACAGCGCAACTAACTTTCCTTTGATATCTCTATCGCCGTCCTTGCAGCTTTTTCTTCCTATCTTAACCACACCTCACCTCGCAATTTTCGAGTTTCTCCTGGCATTCACCAAGTCTATTCTGATTTTAGTCGTCTTCCATTCACGAACCGCATCTTCTCCCACAGTCTCTATATTGCTCCCCCTGCTCTCGTTCTTTTATATCCCAACTAAATCCACACTCATGAACTCTCTGGTGATTCCCTTACGTCTCATCCTGATGCATTTCGAACTTCTCCTAATCTTCCTCTTCTTTCCCGTCATCTTCTCAGTTTGTGTCGGTCGCTCTTGTGCATGTCCTCCACCGTCGTCTGCCAGTTGCTACCTCCCCCAGCAGAAGTCGGGTTCGCTGCTGCTATTCACACATCCACCATCATCCTTTCAGCTCTCACTTACATAATTGTTTCCACCAACCAATTTCCTCGTCCTTCACACCCTTACCTCCTATAGTCCTTACACACACACACACACACACACACACACACACACACACACACACTTTCTCTGTCTCACCTCTCTCTTTATTAACTCTGTAGCATGGAATGATGTTGCTGAGATAAACTCACTGGACATAAGCTAAAATCAAATACAAGGCTCCGCGGTGAAAGGGTTAACTCATGTACTGTAATCTGAAAATATCTAGTTGCTGAAAAAATGAAGTACGTATGGATTTCGCTGATATAAAGCAGTGTGTAGCAGTAAATTACTGCACTCTTTACACTGGCTACCAGGTTTCTTTCCACTACCTTTATACTAATTCATTTCTGTATATGGAACGTTAATCCCTTAAGTCCGATGACGATTTTATTGACTTCTGGGCAGGATTTTCAAACTGGAGGGACTACACATGGTATTTTTCAGCCTCTTCACCACAACGTTTTCCTTAAGCTGACCAAAATCGTCTATTAGCAGCAAGAACAAAATGTACAAATGCCGTCCTGGGGCTGAAAGAGGTAATACCACCTATACAGTAGTTTTTTCATTGTAAACTAACCAAGATATGTGTCCTTTGGCAGCTTATTTCTCGCAGATCAGTGGCAGAAAAAGACAGTACTAGTGCTCCACATCTTTTCCATACGACTTTGTGACTAGCAATAGAAAGCGCCAATCTATTATTACAACTCTGCTTTCAAAATGGAGAGATGTCAACTATGAACCAAGTTAGAGAAAAGCCAGCACGGAATGTTATTTATGCAAACTGTAGACAGTATTTCCTTGAATCTGGTAATTGTCTTGTTTTGTATTTTTTTACTACAGATCATAATAGTTGGTTATGAAAAGAACTGTAGGACTGAAGGTTATTATTAAGTAGTAGTAGTAGTAGTAGTAGTTGCTGTTGTTGCCACAGGTACAATTGAATGTGAACCCAGCGGGGTGCAGGCTGAACTACCCTTCTCTTGCACTCCACCATCCTTCTTTTGAGGGGGGGGGGGAGCTGAAGGACGTCTGTATACCCGGGCAGCCCCACCATCCAGTCATATCAGTGCCACCACAAGAAGGTATCCCTCTCTAGCACCTAAATGCTTCACTCGAAAGTTGAGTAATATTGTGTTGTGGTAGCAAGAATAACCCAATAAAATACGCCATCGAACCGAATGGGATATCAGTCCATACAACCTACAGGAGACTCATCAGATGTACTGTGCGGAATAAATCGGTATGGGGGAAGCGCTAGGAGCCATTTAAGTCCTTGCCATGGCCTCTGCTGTATAAAGAACAAAGCAAGGGCTCATGTATTTGCTGGTGGTGAGAGGTTACGGCATGTGTGATGATGTGGTGAGACTATAAACACTACTGATAAGGATAGTGCCAAACGAAGAGAATGGTGACCTTGCTAACTGTTGATCTCTGTTATGATAATAATGATGGCATGGATGATGATGATGATGATGATGATGATGATGATAAGGAGGAGGGTTGTGGTGGTGGTGGTGGTGGTAAAAGACGACGGTGATGATGATGTGGATAGTAGTGTGATGGTGGTGAAAGCTGATGATGATAGTAGTGGTGGTGGTGGTGGTGATGACGAGGGTGGTGACTGATGCTATGCTATACTGATGCCAGTGAGTGTTGTGTGTATTATGATGCTTTACACTGTGTATTTCGTGATAAGGATGTATATAGTGTAAATGTTGTTATGGTGATGAATGCTTTTGATAACGTGGTGGTTGTGGTGATGACTGGCGAGGTTGGTGTAATGAGTATCTGTTAGGCGTCGTTGTAGTGTGGTGATGATTGAAGTGGTTGTGGTGGTGTTAGTTGTGGCGGTGATGAATGTGGTAGTTACGTGGTTGTGGGGATGACGTACGGAAGTCATCACCATGGTCACTGCGCACTACTTCACAAGAGCCCGTGTGTGTGTGTGTGCGTGCGTGCGTGTGTGTGTGTGTGTGTGTGTGTGTGTGTGTGTGTGTGAGTGTGTGAGTGTGTGTGTGTGTGTGTGTGTGTGTGTGTGTGTGTGTGTGTGTGTGTGTGTGTGTGTGTGTGTGTGTTCATTCTCAGCTGCTCCGTTCTCTTGATGAATGATGGTGGTAGTGGTAGTAACGGTTGGAGAACGGTGGTGGTGGTGGTGGTGGTGGTGGGGTAGTTGTTGTGGGAAGTAGTAGTGCTGGTGGTTGTGGTGAATAGGGGTTGGCGTGGTGGTGGCAGTGGTGGTGAAAAGTAGTAGAAGTTGTTATATTTCTTACGACAAGTGTTAGTTTTGGTGGTGGTGAACCGGGGTGGTAATGGTGGTATTGGTACAGTACTTATAGTTAGTGGAGGCAATGAAATTTATTATACAGGGTAGAAGAGGTTGTGCAATGGACATCTAATGGGTGACAACAGGACGGCAGCTACAGTTCTTGCACCTAGACTTGGTCCAGACTATCGTCCTTTTACAGCATATTTCAGTAGCTCAAGGGCAGAATCAGACAATACAATGGCTCACATCTTTTCCGTTGCACTTCTTCCTGATTGGCATCATATTCCGTAGTGTTATTCCTTTGTTACAACCCAGTACTCAAAATGGGGCGACGGTGATTTTAAGCCATGTTAATGCGATAAAGCAGGCAGTATTACTCCTTGGGCTGGAGGTGTAAGAATCTGGGGCCAGGCTACAGCAGTACTCCTAACGCTAACGGGTGGGTGACCTTCATATGCCCCCTGGTCGCACCACATGATAAAAAATAATAAAACCTACAGCTGCCTCTTAAGGATTCGAACCGGTGCGCACAGGACCTAACTTTCACTCCAACAGCCGCCATAGACCACTGGATTATTGGGAAAGGAGATATTAGTGGCGATGATAAGAGACTGACACTGAGATGATGATATCCTGATATTATGCAGAACGGTGAAGTAGTGAAAGGAGATGAATGAATGAGTAATAAAAAGTGCGGGCTTCTGACCTTTGGTTTCTTCTTCCTCGAATTAAAAAAAAAAAAAAAAAAGAAAGTGGAGAAGGTAATGAATACTGTGGTGAATGGAGGTGAATGTGCGAGTAATGAAAACTGTACAGTATACAGAGAGTGTGTAATGAATGGTGTAGTAGTGAATGGAGGTGAATGAGTGAGTAATTGGTTTGTAAACGGTGTGGGTTATGTGAATGGAAGCAGTGGCTGTGAATGAAGGCAGTACAGTAGATGTGTGGACGTGATGACAGGCAGGAGGCGAGGTGGTTGTGGCGGCAGTGAGTGTGTGATGGGAATGTTATATCTGTTAGTAAATCAATATGCGCACGAACATACACACAAATATTATTCACAACAAGGTCGCCTACACACACACACACACACACACACACACACACACACACACACACACACACACACACACACATCTTCCTCTCTTTTCTATCACTGTACCCAGGTATTTGAACTCTCTCACCACTTCCAGTCTCTCTCCATTCACTGTAACATCACAGTGGGATTCACCTTCTCTCTCAATAACCATCACTTTACTCTTCTACATTTACTCTCATTTACATATTGTAGAACTAAAAAACCTGGGATAACGTATTACATAATTCACAAACGCTGTTACTAAAAAAAATAAATAAATGAAACGCCTACACATACGGTATACTTCACACAAATACTGGAACTAAAAAACAAACACCTTACAAACCTCACACATACTTCAAACATACATCACACAAACCTTCATTTATACTTCATAAATACTTCACACATGTACAAAAACAAAACATACATATTCCACCCTAATACTGGCACTAAAACACACGCTTTCATACACTCTTCACACAAATATTGGTACTCAGAAGAGAGGAACGCAACACTGAAGACTGAAATAAACAGAGCGGGCGGCTTAACAACAAAGGTGGGGCCCCCCAAAGGCAAAAAGTGGCGCTCAGAAACGTACAACGTGGGGCTCAAAACGCGAAAGGTTGAGCTCAAGAACATAGAAGATGGGGCTCAAAACGCAGAAGGTGGGGCTCAGGAACGCACAGCTCAAAAACGCAAAAGGTGGGGCTCAAAACGCAGAAGGTGGGGCTCAGGAACGCACAGCTCAAAAACGCAAAAGGTGGGGCTCAAAACGCAGAAGGTGGGGCTCAGGAACGCACAGCTCAAAAACGCAAAAAGGTGGGGCTCAGAAACGCAATCAAAGCATCAAAACCCATTATGATTCTGCTACACAAACTCCTTGGTTCTTATTCTGGCAAGTAAAGGAGGCTGTCCATCACCGCTTCCTTACCTGCTTATTTTTGTATTTAGGTCGTTGATAATCTAATATCGGTACTGAAATAATATATATAACAATGGTAAGGTGTTGTATGCATAAGATGAACCTGGAGATGGTTTAGCTATGTGGAGAGAATGGAGAATGAGAGACTGAGTAGGCTGTACGTGTGTGTAATGGAGGAGGGGAGGGGAGGGGAGGCGGAGAACAAGGATGAGAAGGAGGGATGGGGTGAAGTATATGAATGAGACGGGTGGGAGCTGGAGAGAGAACAGCCTAATAGGGTTGGACAGAACGACATGAAGGCTATTCGTTTGTGGCCACCCCTTCCAGGATAAGGGCGTCTGGCTAAAGACAGATAGACAGATACAGACAAACAGACAGACAGACACGGACTAGCTAGCTAGACAGATAAGAAGAGATGCAAGAAAGCCTCCTAAACCAAAGAGAAAATGATCGTGCAAGGCAACAACAGCGGACAGCACGCAAAACTCACGACAGCAAAACAACGACGCAATGGACTAGTACAACACAACAACACTATCAGTAACACAGGAACATCAACAACACAAAATGACGACACAAAAGCAACACACAAAAAAGTAAGTCTAGCACTAATTAAAAAACTGTGCCAAAGAAAGTAGCCACACCTCCAGCTCAGTATCAACTAAAAAAAAAAAAAAAAAAAAAAAAAAAAAATCTCCACTGCTAAGCCCAGGAGCAACATCAAGATACAAAGACAGACAGCAATACAAATATTACCAACAACAATTCAACCACCAACAATATCAACACCACCACAAAGAATAAGCAAAACAAAATTGCAGTACCAAAATAACTGAAATCAATGAATGCAAGGAAAAATCTCTCTATCCCAGTCGCAATATAAAAGAAAGAAATACAGCAATACAAACAAACAGTGACCATCAGCACCCCCATCCACCCACCCACCCACCCACCCACCCACACACACACACACACACACACACACACACACACACACACACACACACACACACACACACACACACACACACACACACACACACACACACACCCTCCCCTTTCCCCTCTCACCCCAGCTCAGCCACTCGAGTCTGTCTCAAATGCTTCCTTCCCCCCGCCCCTTCCCGTCACCCCTCCCCCTCACAATCCCCCTACATTGCCCCTACTCCCCTCCCCCACCCCTACTTCCCTCCCTCTTCACCCCCTAGTCCCATTCCCCTCTCACTATCCCAACTCCCCTCCCTTTCCCCCTCCCTATACGCCTCCATTCTTTTCCCTGCTCCCTTCCCCCTCCCTCTCCTCCCCTATCCCTACCACCATACCAACTCCCCTACCTCTCCCCATCTCCTTCCCTTCCTCTCCCTCACCATCACCCCTCCCTCCCCATATTGGCTGTCTACGTGACTGACTGGTCGTTGGAAGTTACTTGGTCATATTCAGCCCGAGATTGTCTTTCTTCCTCTTGCTTTTTCCTGCAACTACAAGATGAGGGCCCAAGTAATAAAGGGGATAATGAAGGCTGTCTCAAACTCTTATAGGTCGAAATTTTTATACAAAGATAATTATACTCTGGAGTAGAATGCAGAAAAGTCATTACCGTGGGGAAGTGGTTAAAGCTGAGAGTGGGAGAAGAAGAGCAATCCCACAATTTCTGCCAGGCTTTTCATCCGTGAATCACTGTATGGATAATGTGCTTGAACTCTCTGCCTCCTTGCTGACCACCCTGTGGCACACGACATGCACATTAGCCACATGCACCGCTCAAAGGCGATGCCTAAAGATATGGTGTGCTCAAGATGTTACATAAATGGCCTGCTCATACGCTGCGCTCGCAGTTAAAGATACTGTGTGGCTAGATCGTTTCTTTTTGTATACAGGCTATCGTATCTCTCTCTCTCTCTCTCTCTCTCTCTCTCTCTCTCTCTCTGTCATTTCGTATAACTCCTGAAGTCCGAGGTCTTTTCTGAGCTGCAAGAAAGAATGAAAAAGAAAAACAAAAAAACTGTCGTAGTGGAGGAATTAATTAAGGTTGTTTTACTCTTCTTAAGACATAGAGCTCTTTCTTGAACTGAATAAACTGTACCGGAAGCAGCAAAATAAAAACCAAGGGACATCATACCAGTGAATGAGTCAGGCGTAAAATCTGGTTGCTTTAACTCTCTGGATCAAATGGCTTACCGGTAGCTTTATGGATTTATTCTTGATACAGATTATTTTAACCAGCTTATGGATTTTGACAGTGGAGGAGTTAGGTATTTACTCCTTCAAAACTACAGTTGAAAAAATACTCATATAAAATCGTCTGGTGGCTGCACCTCCAAAGAAAAAATCGAGCTCATGCTGCATGGGTCATGATTATGGTTTGTATGTTTGTTTGAATATTAAATGGTTTTTGTTGGTCGTTATTAAAAAAAAAAATCATTACAACGACGCATTTTTTTTATTTTTCACTCCGGGTACTACCGGATTATTTCATTAAAGTTAGCAGGACATTCATGAGTATATGAGTTTATGAGACTATAATGTAAACCTTACTGTTCGGCACACCCTCAGAGTTCAATATCGGTTAGAAAAAACAAGAGTTGGAGAGAGAGAGAGAGAGAGAATGTCAGTGTAGTGAATTAACCGTGTATAGTATTTACAGATCACTGTTTTCAAGTCTAATCAACATTATGTCTTCTTTTTCTGGTGGATTGGAAGCGAGTCCCTGTCTCATGCCTATGTACCAATGGAGATGCCTGGCTGTGCCCCTCAATGCTCTTCCCATATTCTTGTGTTCGTCTAACGCTTTCATGGCTGCATTAATACTCTCACACACGATAATTACAATACTGATTTTATTCTTCCTATCTTCAGATGATGCTGCTTGGCTAAGAAGAAACTTTCCGAACCAAAGAAATTTAATATACTCTTCATTAACCTCTTTTGTACCCTAAGCTGAATCAAAATGCCTGATAGCAGCAACAATAATAGCAATATCAGATGGATGAAGAAATTAAGAAGCCTCCTATAGTGAAGTGCATACAGCATTAATTTGGTGTTTAACTGAGCCAGGTTTTATTACTGCTGGGGGCTGACATTTACATGCGTGTGGCTATATGTCCCTACATGTGCTGTTTCCGGCACTGTTGAAGTCCCTCAGTGAAACACACACACACACACACACACACACACACACACACACACACACACACACACACACACACACACACACACACACACACACACACACACTCCCATTCACAACCAGTGCCATTCCAGCAGAACGGGTTTCCACTTGCACTTCCCACCCAACATTCCACAAGCCTCCGTCACCAATAACACGGCTGGTCGGGGGCATGCAACTTCTCAAGTGACAGAAAATGGATTCCCCTCCGTCCCCACCAATTACCTGCCCTTCACCACCCATGAAACGTGGTTTGAATAAGTACAGAACAGATACTTGTATTCGTGCAACCTGCCACCTACACATGCACACATATATAACTGTACGACTGCCAGGACTCACTACTTTGCCAACAAGCGCGTTCATCGACCGCGTACATGCGTCGTGTCGCGATGACCGTCACCTGCCATAACCGCCATCCGAGAAACCATCACAAAAGCAACAGTTGAAATGACTTGTATAGTCTAATACAATCAGCAACAAATTAGTCCCACCACCACATTCCATCCGACCCTGTCAGATCACTTCAAGCTAGTTCAGGTTCATTTACAACCAGTTAGGACAATTAGAGGCCATTTACGTCACTATGGGTTCATGCAGACCCTTCACGTCCGTGCAGGCTCAGTCACGTCAAGTCAGTTAAGAACCATAGAGGGACCAGGTACAGTAGGTTCAGCCATGTCAAATGTGGCTGGTCATGTAACTTCAGGTCTAATCAGGGTCGTCACAGCCACGTTGGACAAGGTCATTTAGGAAGGTTCAGTTAAACTCATTCAGACCATTTAAGTTCAGTCAGGTCCCTCACAGCCATTCAGTTCAGGTCAGTTCGAAACCAGCTACAGTAGTTCTAAGTTCCTTCTGGCAACTTCAGGTCACTGTAGACAGGTTATGGCCATGAAGATGCAGTATATTAGGCTCTGATCTGTTCAGCACCTGGTAAGCTTAACCCCTTCTGTCCGAGGACGTAGTTATATATTCCATACTTGCTACTACCAAACAATTTTATGTAGCTTATGAAAAAACTCTTGTCACAAAAACGTCAATGAAGGCGATGACAAACCTCTACGGGTCGAAAAATCTCTCCTGAGCAGGATAAAATCGTATAGAAATAGTAAGTAGTGAAAAACACGTCATCAGGCCGAAAGGGTTAATCAGGGTTGATTGTGTCTAAGGAAAAATGTGTTTCTGATCAGTCGCATTCTTTCACTACCATAAACATCCACCGAAATTGCTAGTGGTTGTTATTTAAAGGATTATGTGAGTAAATGGGCTTGATTAAGATCGGAAAAAAACAAATACTGTGGCTAAAGCTATTGCGTAAGCCCAGTTGTTGCCGCCTGTGTCTTCTTAGATTTAGAAACAACATAAAACTATGCGACCTGCGTTCCATCTGCAATTAAAACAAAAACATGTGATCGATGAAATCTGTAGGAGAGGCTACAGACTTGCATTTATTGAAAGGAACCTGAACCTAATCAAATGCGACTGAAGATGTATGCCGCTATCCAAATCTTTCCCTCCACCGCTGCGGGTGCTTTCCTTATGAGTGTGTGGTATAGTTGTTCTATATCATAAAACAAGTCGTGGTTACATTAATTTCGATAAGCCTTATTTATGAGGTAGGAATTACTTTTTCTGGTTACTGCTCTAACTGTATCTCCAATCTAATATTCAATTTTGGTCATCAGCTGAGGTGAAACTGACTAGGGATTGTCAGATGTAAACAAACGCGCTGCAATAGGCAGAAGACGGACGTGATCGTGGGGACGTGCACAGGTGTGGTTATACACAAAAATGAAGAGTTTGGTATGAGTGTGGTTATAGACAGATGTGTTAGATACGAGACGGGTGTGGTTATAAGGTTGATGAAAATGAAGTATCAGATTCGGATACGTAGAAGTGAACTGTCAAATCTGGGGTGTGGCTATAGACTGGAGATTTGTGTCCGATACACAGCTCTAATGTGGCTCACCGATGATGGCAAGCCCAGTTACTGCAGGCCGTCTTGCAGATTCAGAAAATATCAGTACGTGTTACATCCCAGATGGATGACAAAAGTTGCAGGAGGGAGGGAAAGGTCTGGGTGCTGGAAGGAGATCAGGCCGGGGTCATGGGTAGTCAGGGCCAAGGGTACTCACACCACCAGAGACGGATGGCTGCCTATTTTATTGATTTATTTGTCTACTCCCTCAACCCATCATTAGGTTGGGGAAAAGGGTCAGGATTCTTCCTGTTACTATTATTATTATTAATTCTGGTACTGCAGCCTCTTTTACATGACACTAAAGCGATATATACAGTATATATATATATATATATATATATATATATATATATATATATATATATATATATATATATATATATATGCATGTATGTATGCACTAACAAATGACAGATATGCCCAGTGTCACTGAACAAGTGTACAGAGGGACACGCTCACACGCACACTCACACACACACACACACACACACACACACACACACACACACACACACACACACACACACACACACACACAGCCTTCATCGGGGAGAGTAATGGAGCCGTGTGGTGAGCGGGCTCGATCCATCACCCACACACACCCCATTATTGACACCCGCCCCTCCACCACCACTGACACCACCATCACTTGCCTCTTCCACCACCACCATCACCAATGACATTTCCACCACCTGCCTCTTCCACCACCACCACCACCATCTGCCTCTTCCACCACCTCCATCGACACCACCACCACCTATCTCTTCCACCACCACCGCCACCACCTGACTCTTCTACTACCACCATCACAACTGACGTCACCGCCACCTGCCTTCCCCCCTCCCACCACCACAACCACCACTCCCTGTTTTTCTCACCACCACCACCACCACTAACACCTGCCTCTAGCCGCCACTGACATCATTACCGGCTTCTGCCATCAATGACATCACTATCTCCCTCTGCCATCGCTGACACCATTACCCGCCTTTGCCATCACTGACGCAACTATCTGCCTCTGCCACCACTGACATCATTATCTGCTTCTGCCATCACTGACACCATTACCTGCCTCTGCCACCATTATCTGCCTCTGCCACCACTGACACCATTACCTGCCTCCGCCACCATTAACGCCACTAACTGCCTCTGCCACCACTGACACCATTACCTGCTTCTGCCATCACTGACACCATTACCTGCCTCTGCCACCATTAACACCACTTACTGCTTCTGCCACCACTGACACCATTGCCTGCTTCTGCCATCACTGACACCATTACCTGCTTCTGCTATCACAGACACCAGTACCTGCCTCTGCCACCATTGACACCATTACATGCCTCTGCCACCACTGACACCACAACCTGCCTCTGCCACCAATGACTCCATTACTACCTGCCTCTGCCACCAATGACACCATCACTACCTGCCTCTGCCACCACTATGACCAGTACCTTCCTCTGCCACCACTAACAATAGTACCTTCCTCAGCCACCACTACCTGCCTCTGCCACCACTGACTCCATTACTACCTGCCTCTGCCACCAATGACACCATCACTACCTGCCTCTGCCACCAATGACACCATCACTACCTGCCTCTGCCACCACTATGACCAGTACCTTCCTCTGCCACCACTAGCACCAGTACCTTCCTCTGCCACCACTACCTGCCTCTGCCACCACTAGCACCAGTCCCTTCCTCTCCCACCACTACCTTCCTCTGCCACCACTAGCACCAATACCTTCCTCTGCCACCACTACCTGCCTCTGCCACCACTAGCACCAGTACCTTCCTCTGCCACCACTACCTTCCTCTGCCACCACTACCTTCCTCTGCCTCCACTAGCACCAGTACCTTCCTCTGCCACCACTACCTGCCTCTGCCACCACTAGCACCAGTACCTTCCTCTGCCACCACTACTTGCCTCTGCCACCACTAGCACCAGTACCTTCCTCTGCCACCACTAGCACCAGTACCTTCCTCTGCCACCACTAGCACCAGTACCTTCCTCTGCCACCACTACATGCCTCTGCCACCACTGACTCCATCACTACCTTCCTCTGCCATGACTGACAGCATTACAATTCCCTTTACCTTTGTCACTAACCAATACCTTTCCATCACCATCAAATTCTCAGCCACTGTCACCACTTCATCATTCTTATCACTATTATTCATCATCACCACCCTGACTGCTAACGCCACCACCAGTCATCACCACTACCACAACCATCATCATCATTACAACAGTTACCACCATTTCCACAAACTTTATGTATATACTAAATCAGTGTTTCTTAAAGTGTGGTCCGCAGGCTAATTTGAGTATCATATAAATCATATAATAGTACACAAACTGTAAAATGTAAATTATAAAATGAATAATGTTATGACAGTTATGTGACGTAAAATTTGAACAGTTATTTTCAAGTTAAGCCATTAATAAAGCAGTTACAATTTTAGTATATTATAGCCTACAAACACCTTTAAACTCAAGAGGTACGGTAGGAGGGAAATCAACTCATAATTAAGGGTCCGCCACATTAGCTTTAATAAAAGGGGTCCTCTGCACGAGAAAGTTTAAGAACCACTGTACTGAATTCATAACTGAGCAACATGCATATATGCTGCGTATGAGAGAGAAAAACAAAAAGATGAATCAGTAGCCTACTGTATCTTGGCATCTTCGTTTCATCTTATTAAATTAATAGTCTGAGTGTTTCATATGTTGGGAGGAGAGAGAGAGAGAGAGAGAGAGAGAATGATCCATAAGGCGTCACTTATTAACGCGTCGTAGTCTAACTCCTGCGCTATTCTTCCTACTTTCCTCCCTTCCCCCTCACTCTTTTTTTCCCTTCCCTCTCTCCCTTTTCATTTCCCTCTCATTCCGTTCCCTTCCTTCCAAACCCACTCTTCCAGCTCGCCTTTTTTCTCTTTCGCTTCCTCCCCATTCTCGCTCCCTTTCCTCTTCCCTCCTTCCTTTCTTCCTTCAAGTATCCCTACCTTCCACTCTCTCTTCACCTCCTCCCTGTTTGTTTTTATCTTCCCGCCTTTCTCCTAACTGTTCTTTTATTACAATCTCTCTCTCTCTTCCAAGCCCGTCTCTTTCCACCCAACCCCCCCACTCATCCCTAATTTTCCACGCATTCTTCTTCCTCTGTTCCCTCTGTCTACTTTTAGCCTCTTTCCTATCCCAACTTATATTTCTTCTTCCCACACCACCTCTCTCTCTCTCTCTCTCTCTTTTTCCTTCACGTTCACCTTAATTTCTTTTTTCCCAAACTCTCTTTTCTTCTATCCTGCATTTTTTTACCTTCCCTTTAACGTTATTTTTTTCCTCTCGCATTTTTTGCCCTCTCCACATTTCTCCTCCTTCTGTCCTATCCCCTCCACCGTCCTTCTCCCTTCCTCCTTCCCCTCCCCCATTCCACCCCCGTCCCCCCTTCCCTCCCCCACCCTATGCCCCCTCACTTTTTATTCGTCTCACTTACCCACACTTCCCTACGCCCCTCCCACTCCTCTCTACGCCTCTGATTACCCGCTCTCGACGCACCCCTCTCCCCTCCCACACCTCCCTCTTCTCTCCACCACTTCCCCTCTCCCCTCCAACACTCCCCTTACTTCCCCACCCTCCCCACACTCCTCTCCCTGCCCCAATTCCCTGTCCCATTCCTCTCTTTCCTCTTTAGGCTCCTCATCCTTCTCAAACGCCCTCTCCCACTCGCCTTATCCCTCCCCCTCTCCCTCACCCAATTGCCATTTCTCTTATCCCACTGTCCCTCCCCCTCACGCCCTTCACCCATTCTCCCATCCCCCACGCCTTGGATTATCACCCCCCTCTCCCCAACGCCCCTCTCTTACACCCTCACTCCTCTAAAGCCACCTTTTCCCTTCACTCCTTCCTTTTCCCTCCCTCTCTCCTCTCACCTCCTCCCCTCTCCTCTCTCACCTTCCTTATCCCTCACCCCTTTCCCTCCCTCACGCCCTTCATCCGTTCTTCCCTCCCCTATGCATCACTCCCTCTCCCTCGCACCCCTTTTCAAGTACCCTTCTCCCTCACACCCATTTTCCCCTACCCTTATCCCCCACCCTTCATCCCTTTCCTCACCCCTCTCCCCCTCCACGCTTCAGTTCCTTCTTTCCTCCATCAGGCTGTCCTCTCTCCCTCCCACGCTTCTTTATTATCCAATCTCACAACCCCCTTCCCCTCACCCCTCCTCTCCCCCACCACAAAGAAGGTGTGGGGTAGGTCAAGATCAACATGCATGACGCAAAAGTACGCAGTCAGGCATATGATGCAAGGGAGGGGAGGGAGAGGGGAGACGGGACAAAGGAGAGGGAAGGAGGAGGTGGGGGGAGTGGGAAGGAGATTGGTGGGGCGGGGTTGTCAAGTGCAAGCATCAGGGTATGTTTGCCTGCATTTCTGTCTGCTTGAGTGTACTTTGTGTGTGTGTGTGTGTGTGTGTGTGTGTGTGTGTGTGTGTGTGTGTGTGTGTGTGTGTGTGTGTGTGTGTGTGTGTGTGTGTGTGTGTGTGTGTGTGTGTGTGCACGCTTCTGTGAGTGTGCCTAAATGAGTGTGCCAATATGGCTATCATGTATGTACGTGCATGTATGCGTGTGTGTGAGTCTGTTTGTGTGTGTGTGTGTGCTCAACTGTATGAGTGTGTTTGTGTGCGCAGCTGTGTCTGAACGTAGCTATGTGTGCATGCAGGCGCGTGTGTGTGTTTTTATGGTGTGCTACGCATAAGCATTTGTGTGTGTAGGTGTGCGTCGGGGTATAAAATGAAAGTGCATATTTTTTCATGTACACACCACCACGGCACCACGCACACAAGCCAAGAGGGTCATTAAGGGGGTCTGTACTTACATGATGTCATTACCTACATGCGTACATACTCAAGTACACATAAACATTCACACACGCATTTTTTTTTATGCGCACGATTCTTGGTAATGGCTTACAAGTCCTTTTTTCGGTGCCAATACCCATCGTCCATACTGAATACGTGCTGAGGCTGCTTCATATAGGAATGGTGTAGTGATATTAGCCAGGGTGTTTTTATGACATGTCGGCGGGTCTTATGGTAAATCAGTAAATTCTACTTTAATGAAATTAAAATCCATCAGTCTGTTCCCTGCCGCAGGCAGGATTCGAACCCACGACCATTAGGACACAAGACTACATATCTACCGCCTCAGCCACCATCTCCTCTTTCGCATACACACATACATGCTGTCAATGTCTACACACACACACACACACACACACACACATACACACACACACACCACTTGAGAGGGAAATACTAATATGTACACACAGACCATGAACACCTTCCAGCACACTTTCCAACCCATGTATTGCAAACCTGCTAAAACGTACACACAGAGATCATGTACACCTTCCAACACACGAACATAACACGTATTGCACACCTACTATGATGTACACATAGAGGCCGTGTGCATCATCCAGCAAGCACACACAGGCCATACATAACATCCCCACTAATGCGTACACACAGAATATATAAACCAACAACACTCTCACAGATGCCATGTACAAACACCATACGTACACAAAGGCATGCACACTTAACAAACACACACCCATTCACGTACACTCACCGGCATGTACACACAAGCCATGCACACTCAACATCGCGTTCGCAAAAACAACGCACATACACCCTATGCACACTGATCAGCACGTACACTGATTATGTATAAACAGACCATGTACACCAACAACAATCCATGTACACTCACCGGCACGTACCTGAAGCCCATGTACACTAAGGGACACACACAAACAGACAACCCATGTACACCAAGGAACACACATGTACATAAACGTCATGTGCACTGGGGAATATCAAACAACGAAGAACATACAGGCATACACAGCCCACGTACACCGAGAAGCACACCCGTGCACACGAGCCAGGCACACCCAGAAATACGTGCACAAACTTACACACACAGGAAAAAATACAGAACCCACGTACACCCAGGAACACGCACAGATGCCTATGTACACCCAACAACACTCACACATAAGCCATACACACTGGGAAACACAAACGCACACACAAACCATATAAACCAGCACACCCAGTGATATGTATACACAACTTGTATACATCCAGGAACAACTACATACAATAAAGAACCCTAGGACACCCATGAATACGCACAGAAATCCAATTTACAACCACCAGCAGGCTCACAGGAGTCCTGTACACTGAGAGAATCACTCGTGCACACAATTCATGTACATTTGAAATACACACACACACACACACACACACACACACACACACACACACACACACACACACACACACACACACACACACAGCCCGGCACAGTTTCGCGGAGGCGTGAGAAGCACTTCCACTAGACTGGCGTGCTGGTTTTAAGATGGTGAGAGTGAGCCAAGGACAGGTCACGGTGTTGCTAGGCTACCCCCACCACAGCCCTCCCCCCTCTCACTGTCTAGAGAGGTGGAGGAAGAGGAGAGATGTATACAGGGAGAAGAATTGGGGGAGAGAATAGAGGAGAGGAGGTGAGTATAAAGGAGAAGCGTGGAAAAAGAAAAGAGGGGGTTGAGAATGAGAAAGACGAGTCCGATTGTTACACAGAAGGTAGAGGAAAAGCATGAGAGATTTTGTAGTACAATATAGAGAGAGAGAGAGAGAGAGAGAGAGAGAGAGAGAGAAAGACAGGTGTGTGTGTGTGTGTGTGTGTGTGTGTGTGTGTGTGTGTGTGTGTGTGTGTGTGTGTGTGTGTGTGTGTGTGTGTGTGTGTGTGTTTTATGGGCCCGACTCTGGGCATAGGCTTCACAGCCTGCTATCAAGGCCCAGCAGTCCTCCTACATACCATACACCTCTTCATGTCATGTGTGTAAGGATATAAATGAAATGCAGAAGAGGAATCTCTAGTAAGGATGAGAGAAGAGGAGGTACATATCGAAAGTAAAACCAGAAACAAACCCCCACAAAAATCAGATAAATAAGAATTAAGAAGATATAATTAACAAGAGACAAGATGGTGGGAAAATAAACAAGAAAAGATAATAAATACACCAAAATGAAAGCAACCCCAAGTAGAAAATAGAAGTAAGGAGAGAAAGTCAAAGGGGGAGGAAGAGTAAAACGAGCAAAACGCAGAAATAGTAATATATAGAATGCAGGATGAAGCAAAAAGGATATAATGTGAAGGAAGAAATGAGTTGCAGAGGACAGTATAAAGTCAAAAGCAATAAAGAAAGAAGGCAGACGAAATAGAGTAAAGGACGGAAGAGTTGCATAAGTGCCTATGGGGAGAGCCACGTGATGCATCTATGGCTATTGAGCTATGGTGCCACTCGTGTGTGTGTGTGTGTGTGTGTGTGTGTGTGTGTGTGTGTGTGTGTGTGTGTAAGAGAGAGAGAGAGAGAGGGAATATCGCTTTATATTCTATACTTTTAAATCCGCTTACATTTACTGAACGCATATTTCCATAATTCCAAATATCAGCTCTTACAAATACACACATACTCTGAGTATTACTGGTCAAAATATGTTTTTCGCTTATGATGTATGGGTTTACGAAATTTATGAAGAGCATGGTGTTTTGTTCTTTCCCCGTAAGGTGAGTCTGCAAGGTGGTAACTCCATAGCTAAGTCGTAAAGTTGACTACCTTATTCCGTATTCTCGTAGGTTTAGGAAGCTTTCTGACACCTCATTCAGAACGATTTATTTTTATTATGATACACTACCTCTTTATATCACTTCCATTTTCCTTATATCGACGTAGCTTGCATAACACACATGAGTATACTAACGTAGTAGATGATGAAATAAATGGCAAGGATGAGGTGCTGGGGAACCTCCTTAACCCGACGACAATACAGGCCTTAGTAATGAACAGGTCAGACGTCAAAGTCGTCGTGGGATAACTGAACTGGTAGACAATGGGTCCTCCTCTTCTATTAAGTGCAATACCCTCCGCCAACCCTTCAGCCAGAGTACCGTACTAGGGTGTGGAGGTACGCAACTTCACCCGACCCTAGAGGAGAGTCTGGTTCTTCAGCATTCAGGTGTGTGAAAGTGTCTGCTTGGGGGTTACAGCGTGTGAAAGTGTGGAATGCGTGAAGGTTATGGTGTTGTGCTTGCGAGGTGTGTTTGGTTTATGGGAGACTGACCCCTTGAATCAAGTGACGTATGATCAGAAGTGCTGCTTCAAACCATGCATGACCATTTCCCAAAAGTTTTCATTACTATACTCCAAAACCAGAGGTGCCCAATGATTGTGTGGACGGACCCTTTGACTGATTGTACTTTACGACGCGGGTGTTGCACAGTTTTTTTTTTTCTTCAGAGTTCTATGCATGTTCGCTCTGATATGCACTCGGCGACTCACATGTGAAATTTGGTGAGATGCTTGTGATGTGGTGAGGTTCAAGTGGTGAGGTGAGCGAGGTGTGAGGCTTTGGAGGGGCATGGCAAGTGAGGTAAGGGCGAAGTGTCGTGGTCTAAAACACGTGTCAGCCGGCCCAACACGCACTGAGCCCCCACCTCCTCCACGTCGCCACTTGTACTGCACCTGATCCTCACTTCACCACTGCTCACACTCCCACCCGCTGGCGTTTACGCCCATCACGGTACTACTGATGACACTGAGCACCTAATGTTATTGTACACTCCTGAGCTCAGTTCACAGTATCTATCAACAGCAATGCCGTAGCAGCCAAATGGTGTTGCAGTGTGTGCAGTAGAGTTGGCAAAGATGCAAACAATTACCTCTTGTTAGTACTTCAGTGTGTCTCCAACTGCTTCAGTTACGTAGCTGATGGTCGAGATATGCATCATAACACACGACAATGCATGGTGCCTTTCCACAACCTTCCCTAAAGAAAACAAATAAAACGCCTTGGTGTTCCACTGCACTGCATCAAAAACCATGATATTATTTGGTGAATTTATTGTAAAAAAACGACAGCGACATATTTTACAAAAAAAGGAGATGCACTCAGAGAGTTTAATACCAGCGTCCTACAGACGGTCTGAGGCCGAAGTTTGACACTGTCCTGTGACCTTAACATCAAACCAACAGTTATCACACTCGAATAACTTCATCCTTGCATGGCTCTTAACCCTTTCACCATGCCTATTCCACACTGGAACAAAGGTGTTTAAATTGATCCTGCCCTTGAACCTTGAGCTATGACCTACTTTTCTTGAAATAGTCACTTCATCCTTTGCTGACCTTAAACCTTCCCAACAGGTTTCTTAAAAAAAAAAAAAAAAAATCGAAGTAAATGGCCGAGCTTCTAACCTTACTCTGTGACCATTACATCTGACAGTTTTCAAAACAGTATCACATCGTCTTTTCTTATCTTCACCCCTTCCACCAAGTTTGGTCTAAATCTGACAAAAACTGATATGACCTAGCAAATATCATAGGAACTATTGTCTCCTTTCAAAATTTCATCGTTTGTTCCCCAGATGAGGTTCATTCATTATACTAAATTTGGTGCAGTTCCATCCGGCATATTTTCTATAATATTCCTGACAAACAGACAGAAGGACAGCTAAACAAACAATCTTACCCAAACACATAACCCTTTTTCGCTGCGAGCGCTGGTGTAGCTAAATACCGTATGAATTAATGCAGTACTGTTCATGAATTAGTTATGTAAAAATACATGTTAACGAAGTGGAAATTCTAAGCATTTACAAAGATGAAAGCTCAAGGAATAGCTGGGTAATTCTCGTGATGGAAATAAAGGAAAACTAAGGGAGCAACCCCACACAACCCCAGGCACGGGAGGGTGGAGGGGAGACAGAGCCAGTTATGATAATCTCCCGTTACAGGTTATGACAAGGGAAGGGGTGGGCGGGGGGGAGGACACACAGCAGCTGGCAGCCCCGAGGTTATGGCACACTCCTCCCCTCTTCTCAGAAATCTGCCAGCGCCGTCTGACATTAGCCGGCGTGGCGGTGGTGTGTGCCGGGGCAGACACGACACGCCGCGAGATGACCGCCCCGCCATGCTGATTCAGGACCAGCACAAAGACGAAAAGTTGTGACGGCAGTATCCACACCGAACGCCAGTATATACGACGAATACTGACATACTCCCACAGTACTCAGATGCTAAGCCTGTTTTTCCCTCCGTGACCAACAGTCTATTAATCGCAATGTGTCCAGTGACATCGAACTGAACGTGTCTTGATTTTGATTTTCTTTTGTTCGTCTTTCTTTGAAAGGGACAGCTTCTGTATACTCCCAGCCTTTGTCTCTTTCTTCCTTTGCATACAAAAAATCTGCACAACGAATGTCAACATGCCAGTGGTCTGTAAGAGTACTGGCACAATCATGCAGTATGACGAGTAGTGACACAAGCCACTGGTTAGGAGGTAAACAATAACACTCAAGTCTGCCACATGAATGTTAGCACAGTCTGACAATCTGTAAATGAAATATCGACACAAACAGTCTATAAGAGGAATCCCAGCACAATGTGGCAGTTTATAAGAGGATTACCGATATACTTTCTAAGTCTTGGAAAAAAAAAAAACACTGATTTGCTATCTTGCAGTTATTGTACCCGAAAGGTAGCGAGTACTGTATTGTTTTAGTGTGTGTGTGTGTGTGTGTGTGTGTGTGTGTGTGTGTGTGTGTGTGTGTGTGTGTGTGTGTGTGTGTGTGTGTGTGTGTGTGTGTGTGTGTGTGTGTGTGTGTGTGTGTGTGTGTGTGTGTGTGTGTGTGTGTGTGTGTGTGTGTTTTATTGCCTAGGTCATGAAGTGGGCAACACAATGTAAGAAAATAAGTTTCCTTCATGTATGGTGTTTGCGCACTTCATTTGCTATGTGGTGATAATTCAGTCGCCCTGTGACATCATGCAATTACGTAAATAAACAACAACAGGGTGACCACTCAAACTGCTCAGCTATGTCAAGCCACTTAGTGATAATCTAACAACTCAAGCGGTTACGGGAACTAAACGCTTTTGATTACCCGGCTTCATGTGGCCAGAGGTGTCATAGCACTTCTGTCACTTGTCATAGTGCCACCTGAGTACAAAGCTGAGTTGTGTCTGTGTGCCGCAATGTCTGTGTTGAAAGAAACACAAAATTTGTTTGCGAATCGCTGTGGTTGCTGATAATGAACAGAGTCACTGGTGTATTAACACGCGGAAAAATCAGGATCCCCCCCCCCCCTCCGGTGTGGATCAAATGTAGCTGTCAAATATATTGATGAGTATATGACGACTAAGGTACGGTACTGAACAACATTATTAATGGACTTCATACTGGGCATGGATAAAACAACAGACAGAGCACCGTCTAATTAGTATGACGAGATTCTACGTTCACATATACAGCAATAGATCAAACCATGTTAAAAGTGCACAGAAACAAGGAACGAAATGGAAACAGCCTTAAGAATTGTAGACTAAACAGATCCTGTGGTCTGTTTCAATGGAATATGATGAATAGTTACCTGTAGCTGTGGAATACCTACTGAAACATTTTAAAGACTGTATCGACAGTTTTTTTTTTTTCTTTATACTGTTCGCCCGGTTCATGAAGTAGGCGAAATCTGTTTTGCCGATTTTATGTACAGCACAGCAAATGTGCCCAGTTCACAAAACAGTCAGACTGCTCAGTTCATGTATTGGGATGCTATACTTCTTTTTTCATGATCTAGGCAATTTCACACACACACACACACACACACACACACACACACACACACACACACACACACACACACACACACACACACACACACACACACACAATACTGACGAACTGCACAGGGGAAGGTTATCAACATTTGTTTACATCGGGGTAATATTGACTGAGCTACACATGAAGAAAGGGATATCGGAATATTCTCGCGGTCAACGGCATTGAAGACTATATCCTCTACATTCGAGGAACGTGGACGAGTTACACATAAAAATACAACTCAATGAATTAGCAATATCGACACCGTCTGTCAAAGAATTATGTATATGTATATATCAGAAGAATACTGAAAGAGTTACACATGAAGATACGCCCGATTCAAAGGGGAATATAGACACATTCCAGTAACCTCGGTCATCAAATGCTGTACAATCGGAGGAATATTGTTCGAGCTCAAATGAAGGATACATAACACGAAAGAGGAATATCATCACATGAAGAGAACACTGTCAGTTACACATGAAAGATAAGGCAAAACAAAGGAAATTTATGGGTATCCTAACATTTACGGTCAGATGTTCTTCGCTGTTCACACTCGGCTAGATACAAGGGTTCGGAACTGCATCGCTCCTCTGTTCAATTACCTGGAAAATTAAATGTAATCTTTAGTTCATTCAGCGTATTATCACATTGTACAGTTGCAGTCAATTGTTTCTTTACGCTGTCCCGAAGCATTAGTAAAGGAAATATTATTTGTGAGTGTACAGTCGCGGACAATAATTTCCTTATACTTCCTAAACTGTGTAAAGGAAATATTAACTATGACCATACAGGTGCTGTCAGTAGTTTCTTTACACTTTTGAAACTGTGTCAAAAACTGATGATATCCAGCCAAATTATATTACTATATTCAGTCCATTCAGTTCCATGGCGTTTATTTTTATTTTTTTATTTTTAATTCGGGATACCAACGAATTTTAAGTATTTCAGGACAGACCTGTCGTAGTGAAGTAGTTCACTAACCTATTAGCTACGAAATGCTTTTCCTAAGTTTATTACAATCGCCCGTTGGAAGGACGAGTGGAAAAAAAAAAAAAAAAAACTCAGGATAATGAAAGGATTACGTGGATTGTAAGGGTTGAAAACTTACTTGTCTGAACCTTAGCCTAGGTGTGTAAATGAATTACTGACTGCACGTGTATGGCATATTACATCCGTACATCCACCCAACAATCATCCAATCAATTAATGGCTCAGGAAATATAAGGAACCATAGTAGGATACTCAGTCTAGACATTAAAAGCGAGAGTGAACAGTTACGCATCCCTGAGCTGCACTATGTACATAACAAACCCCAGTTTATTTCTCTCAGATTTTTGGCCACAACCAGTTGAAGCGCATAACCAAGGCCGTCTTGAAGGCCTGGAGGAGAGACTGATGACGTCACAGGCGGTGGCCACAAATTCCCTCTGCCTTTGCCCCTCTCATGCGTACACATTTAATATTTGCTTACTTATGTATGGCCATTATTGTTTATTTTTTATTATTAGTGGTAATACTAATAGTTATTATTTATTATTATGATAAACATTAAAAATTACACTATTCCCGAACTTAAGGCCTAAAACATAGTAATGAATAGATGTGTTCAGATGCAAATTTTATAAGATATTAGGATACCTGTCTCTGTAAAGATTATTTATCACTGTACAAACTGAAAATAACTGTTTTACTTGCACGGTAAAATAATACACACAAATCCTGGTTGACAACAACGTCGGTGGCCCACCTTTTGTCCACCTGGATTTTGAATAAAACCCACTTGAATAAACCCAACATTATGTCCACTTTACTGTTTTTTTTTTAAATCTGCATGAATTCCCGGGGAATTTGAAAAATAAGGTATAAATAACCTACACACAGGTAAAAAACTGAATTGCTGAAGAAAGCAGAAACAGTACACCAAAGGAAGAAAATACAGACACTACAGTATATGTATATAATCAACCAATACTGTATAGGTTAAGCTTCTGACTACCATTGCATTGCATCGCAGATATAATGTGCCTTTTTTTCTCAGGCTAGGTATAGGTAAATATAGCTATATAATAATATAATTATATAAGCATATTGCTATATAACTATATTCCAATCATCGGTAATGTTTTTTTTTCTCCTCTCCTTGTTAGGTAAGGTCAGATTAGTTTATTATCCATCTAATAGCTTCTACCATAAAACTGCAACAACTTTACCTAACTGTAATGGGTACTAAATTAATTTGATACAAAATTATGGGTATTAGTTTGGAGACTTGACCAACTGCAATTTTACCGAACTGATATTTGTAATTTAAATATTACGTTTCTTGTATCATATTTTCATTTGTATTTATGCTCTAACCGGCGCAAATCTCTTTTTAAGTCCCTCTCTTCAAACTGTAGGAAACGAGTATCAATAAAACAGACCCCGGCCTGGCTAAAATTCATATTTAGCTAACAGTTCTTGTCATCATTTAGGCATAAGATTTAGGCAAAGGCATACATTTGGCTTTAGGCAGACCTATACACATTTCTTCTTGGCTTAGGCTTGGCCTATGAACATTTTTCCTGGCCTGGGCTTGGCCTATGCACATTTTTCTTGGCATGGGCTAGGCCTATACGTTTCTTCCTGCCTATACAAGGCCTACAAATGTTTTTGCTTGGCCTGGGCTGGGCTTATAAAGGTTTCTTCTTATCCTAGGCTAGGTCTACACTTGTCGGTTGATATCCTTGTTACCTAGATATTTCAATGAATACAGAGAATTAAAAGAATAAATCATGCTACCACTGAGTAGCCTAGGTTATTTTGCATGGTATGAAGGCATCAGTAACCAAATTTACATCTCAATACGACTGTGATCTACCAAAATATATTATGCACAGTTAATAAAGAACACTGAGAAACTTAGGCCGTGTTGTAATTTCGTTGCCTAACGTATTTACGAAAACTACTTTACTGTAACCTAAAAGATATCCACTGTTGACAGTCTGATACCTCTAATTTCTCATTTAAAATGCTTTCAGTAATAGCAGTGATGCTTTTCATGCATTCTAGTATGGCTATACATATTTAATAATACGTGTATGGCTTACCGTGAACGAAATACAGATGGGAGAGGAAAAATTTGAAATAAGTGGGTGAGTTGTTGGCGCGCCTCACTGTTTATAACGTGGTGGGTGTAGTGGTGGGCGTATCGATACCAAATCGATATTACCTTTACATCGAAAATATCGATACAGATCATGAAGTATCGAGTACTATGAGTACTTTATAAAATTATTAAATATGACTCATTATTTTACTCCCTTCCACTTTCTCCTGGTATTGTGGTCGTCATACGCTTGGCATCACATTATTGCGGGATCTCGGGTTGTTGGGTGGATCGGAGAAGGGTAGTAGCCTTCGTAGCAGAAATTCACCTTTTTCATATTGAGAATAATGAGAGCTATTTTAAGAGGTACATTATGGCCCATTATTAATGATATAGTAAAGTCTACCGGTAATTTACTTCGGCAAGCAAAATTATTTACTAGCTCACTCGAATTCCCATTTATTTTTTATCATGTCCACTCCACTGAGTGTCTGGTGTCAATACGGCAATAAAAATGTTAACATGTTCGTCATTGGGAATGAGAGCGATTATTATAAATGTCTTTTACTGAAAATGAGTAGTGTAATACTAATATTTGCTATATTGGCCTAAGTAAGAAATGCAAAATACTTTAGATGAGATAACCTGTGTTTAATGGAGATATTTTAATTTGGTTTGTAGTTATAGTGCAAGGAAATGCATTATTTATTTTTTTTCTAGAAAATATTTGCTGCATTAAGCCTGTGTCAAATGAAAATACTTAAATTTGGTTTGTGGTGTTATACTGCAAGGAAAAACACTATATATTATTTTCAGAAAGTATTTACTTATTAATTTCATTCCTTAATATAAATGCCACATTGATTTCAGAAGTAACAAAATGAATCGGGAGGGGGGGGAGATGAAACAAGGGCTGAAGGGAATCTAAGAGAGAATATATGTTGAAGATCTGCTGAATGATTTTCACCCTGGGGGGGGGGGGAATTATCCCTGCAGGAACCCTGAGGATGGAGGATTAACTCGTAGAGGCCTTCTCTCGTAATTTTGAGTATTCATTAAGTCTCTTTTACTCAGTCTCTCCTTGTAAGTGATTCACAAAGTTGACTGACAAACAAGGTACCCATATTATTGCTAGGTGAACAGGGACGAACTTATGATGCAACACTTGTGTCCAGAAGATGTCTGCTCCGCCCAGGTATTGAACCTGGGACCATCTTACTGTCAGTCAGGCACTCTAGCACCCCCGCGGGGTCAAGAGAGAGAGAGAGAGAGAGAGAGAGAGAGAGTGCTACTGTAGGCTTTTATATCTCCAATAAACCTGTCGCTTCATCCTGGCCTATGTATATGATTGCTGACTGTATAATGTATATAGGAAATTATTTTCCTGTAAAATACTCGAAATAACCAATACTGGGCGATGTAGTACTCGGTATCGGAACTCGATACTTAGATATTGGAGTGGAAAATACTCGGTATCGTATCGAAAAAAATCAGTAGTATCGCCCACCTCTAGGTGGGTGGGCTGGCGGAATAATACAAACAATGGCCGCCGATTGTGACGTCACAGTCAGATATTGGCGGGAGATCCGGGCCTGTTCAAATCAAGACGGCCTTGGCATAACACAGTAAGACCACATGTGTCCAAATGTGGGTTAAATAATCAAAATCCAACGATGTAAAAGGCTTCCTGTGTTACAGGACACTATTTGGCTTGCCGGTCAGTGTGGAGCTACCTGAAGGTATCACCACATCAAAATGGATGATAGGAGCCCCCACTTACCATTAAAGTCATTAAAACCTGCACGTAAGAAGAATACGTAAGGCAAGCGCTCTGTGAAATTCATGAGTTTCCAACATTATAAATACCGTGATAGTACCTGTGCACACACTGGTATTCCTGATTATTAGCAGCAACGCAAAGGAATGCACTATAAACGCATTCCCAAAACTTTAGGTAATACTCTGAGCGGAATATTAAATGCAAGCTGGTATACTAGATCGTTAACCTCTTAGGGGTCGTTACTGAGTTGGGACTGAAACACCTGGAGGTGGTTTTGTTGGGGTCACTCCTCACAGGATACGACGTCAGGCAGCAGAAAGACAGATGTAAATGGATCAACCTCTTCAGTGCGATAATATCAATTTATACGCGTTGCTATGGCCTCTCAGAGTGGCTAAGCTGCGGAAGATCTCCAATCGTGAAAAGGTTAGAAACGACATTCTTAAGCTATTTCTATCTTATTAGTTACCTTCGAAACAATTTTATTCAGCTATCGCATACACCCCATCTTACTGAAGGGGTTGGGCGGTGCTTATTGGAAAAGTCTGAACCCTTTCAATACGCTGTAATTTGTTTTTACCTTATTCCTGCTATATCCTGAGGATTCTATGCAGCCTAGGAGAGACTCTTCGGACATGATGAGTTAGATACAACCTTCATGAGCTCCTACACAATACAACAGGCTCCTTCTTCAGTTGAATACAATCGCCGGAAAGCACCATGGGAAAAAAAAAAAAAAAAGCGTCAACACAATGGGTTACCAATAAAACTAAAGTACAGAGAGATTATACGAAGCGACACGGACAGACAAACACATAGTAACAATGACAAAGAGGGACAGACAGTTGCGAACAGAGCACCAGGCACAGACAGTAACAGACAAGACAGAAATAGACAATGAGACACAGAGGCAAACAGTAACACACGGGACACCAGACACAGAGACAGACTGTAACAGAAGGAATATCAAGCACGGAGACAGACAGCAACTGAGGAGACACAAGATACAGAGACACTGGCAGGGCTATAGTACCAGACGGATTGCGAGACAGAGGAAGACAGACGGAAAAACAGACAAAGCACCAGAGAGAGACAAACAGGCTACCAGACACAGAGATAACACATGAGCCACCAGACACAAAGAGTACAGACATACAGCATGCCAGACGGAGTGACGAAGGATAAGCCAGACAGACATCCAGTGAGCCAGACAGACGGACGGGCTGAGTGACAGGAGGGGGAGCGGAAGGCGGCCATAGAATTAATGGAGGGGGTAGTCATGTGGTCAAGAGGGGGCGATGTACGCACACGAGATGTACACACACACACACACACACATACACACACACACACACACACACACACACACACACACACACACACATATATACAGCACATGTAAACACACACATTTACTATGAATACATATACGCACTGCTCAGAGGTAGCCTACTCATACGCACACGCACTCGGTGCAAGCACAGATGAAATGTAAATACGCACACCACGTGCACTCACAGTAAACGTACACAAACTCGAAAGATGTTGATATGCACATAAAATATACAAAGAACTACAAAATTCAGACGCATATAACAAAAGAAATATTACAAACACTGATACTACACACGTACACATATGGACGGAAATATACGTCAACATTGGGTCGTACAAACACACACACACACACACACACACACACACACACACACACACACACACACACACACACACACACACAGGGTGACAGCAACACACATCAACTGTGGTGTAAACACTTGATCATCTGCCACACATATACATACACCCAAAAAGATACGGCGACTCCAAATACAGGATCCCATTCATTACGAGGAGTTTCGTCTAAGCTGAATATAATCATCTGGCGGCAGCAAGGGTAAGAAACGAAGTGCATTATCATGGTGAAGGGATTAATGGAAACTTTCTGATCCTTTTTCCTTAGTATCTCCCATGTTGATAAAATCATCTGGTGGTTCCATGAATATGACACAACAGACTATCTCGTTATTTTCCTTTATGAAAAGCAGGGTGCAGCAAAGCCCCCCTCCCCTCTCTCTCTCTCCCCACACCCTATTACCCCCCTTCCCCGGCCTTCCCGACCATAGGCTTACTTATGTCCAGTCATACTTCTGCCTCAGCATTCCTCATCAATAAAGTCGGCTGTGGCACAGCCCCCTCCCAGTCCAAACTCAGCTCCATCCTAGCGTCACCTACTCCCACTCTACACTCTCCACCCTAGCCCTAACCCCGCTTCATTCTACTGTAATTCCATCTTAGACCAGCATTATTCTCACCCTAGCCAAACTTTAGTTCTCGCCCTGCCTCACCCTAGCCACCATTTATCCTAGTCCTGCCCATTACCATTCTGACTCAGTCATCATCCTAACCACCATCCTAGCCACGGAACCAGTCTGTCCGTATCAACACCCTAACCCCACCATCACTCAAACTTCTGCCCCTAACCACAACATCACTCAAGCCATATCACCATCCAAACCTCTTTATTAAATTTAGCTACCCCAGCCCCATTCCTGCCCCCCCCCCTCCATCCCAGCATCATCCCAGTACCACACTAACCCCACCAAGATTTTTTTTTTATAATCCCACCTCAATATCACCCAAGCTCCATCCCAGCGTCATCCCAGGCCCACCCCGGCATTACTCCAGTATCACTCTAAAATCACGCTTGCACCACCCCAGCTCCACCACAACAACGTCACCCCAACATCACTTCGGCTCCACAACAGCACCACCCCTGCATTACCCCTGCATCACCACACCACCATTCCAGCATCACCGTGTCAGCACCATCCTAGACCCATCACCATCCAAACCTTTCTATCACCTTAACTTTATCACCACTCCAGCATAACCCCAGCCCCACCCTCACACAACCCCACTCCTCCAGGGTTACACCAAATCTATCACCATCCGGGCCTTTTGTCAGAACCCCATCCATACCCTACCACTCCCCGCCACCACTCAATCACAACTCACTCATCTCGCTTCACCATCCATCAGCCTCATCGTAGCATCACCCCAGGCCCACCCCAGCCCCACCATAGTCACCCCCTCCCCAGCCTCATACCATCACCTCATCCAGGCAGGCCCCACCTTAGTCCGGTGTTGTAGTGAATGAAGGTGGGGTTAGCTGGTGGATTATAGAGATGGCAGGTGTAATCCCAGGGATCACTTTTCTCGGATTACGGGTGGTGAATGGCGGGTCGGGCCACAGTTGTCATCTCGCCAAATTGTAACGTGGTGGTGGGGGGCGGGAGATGGGGAGGGGGAGGGGAGCTGTTGAGGGAGAGGAGTAAATGGGTGAGGTGGGAAGGAAGGGAGGAAATATGGACAAGGAGGAGAGCTGGGGAGGATGACAGCGGAGGCAGGAAAACTGGACTAGAGTGAGGATGAGGTGAACAATGTTTGGGGACAGAAGTGTAGAGTGGGAAGGAAGGGAGGTGAGATAGGTAAGGGGAAGGTGGAGATGTTAGAGTGGGGGAAACCAGGCAACATGGCGAGGATAGGGGAGGGGGAGACTGATAGGGTCGGGGAGAGCTGGGCAAGAAGGCTATGAGGGAGGGAGTGGAAGCTCGGTAGGGAGAACTGGGAAGGGAGAGAAGGGAGTAGCAGAGGCGAACAGGAACTAGGAAGAGGGCACAGCTTGGCGGGGGAGGGGAGGATGGGAAGAAAGGAGAAACGGACGGTGGACTTTGGAGGCTGATTCACAAAACACGATCTGATCCCTGTCGTGGGTAAGATTTGTTTCTGCAGGAAGGACGTTGGTTCACACTATTGAGATTAACTCCTTGTCGCGTTTTTTTTCCCCACAGTAAGGACAAGAAAACACTGAACCATAATACAAAATTACAATAATTTGTCTACCATAACTAATTTTTTCATGAAGGACAGAGAAAGAAGAATGCAGTGCTCTTCCATCTCTCTCTCTCTCTCTCTCTCTCTCTCTCTCTCTCAAAGCAAAACAAAGCAAAAAGCAGAACAAAGCGAAACAGATGTTAGTAAGGAGAGGCAAATGATGGTGAGCTATTTTTGTGACTCTCAGGCCTGGAATCCCTGAGGCAGCAACGCTGTCGAGAGGTCTGAGAAGGGGGTGGTTGGGGTCAAGATCGGAGGGGGAAAGGGATGGGCAGGGAGAAGGAGAGGGGCAAAGAGCAAGGAGAAGGAAGGAGGTAGAAGGGGAGAGCGAGGAGATGGAAGGGGGATTGAGGGGAAGGGCAAGAAGAGGGCAAGAAGAGGGATTGAGGAGAAGTATAAGGGAAGGGAAGGGGAGGGGAATGGGAAAGGGGTGGGAGGAGAAAGACGTTTGGATAGGGAAGGTGGCTGTTTCCTTCCAGTGTGTCGGGGCCAAGTTGTTACCTCCGCCTACGAAGTTGGAGGAGGCTATATACTCACCTACGTTTGTCTCTCTGTCAGTTTGTCCAGACGACATCTCCAAAAGTTCTTAATGAATTTCAAGAACTTATTAAACATTGGGGCAGATCCAGATCCTATGTATAATATCTCCAAAATTCCCCAATGATTTTCAATTAAATTTTGTGAGAGAGTGGGCCATGGGTCAGGGAACAATTGATTAAATTTGGGGCGGATCTGGATCCTATGTATTCCACACAATATCTCCACGGACCTGAATCCTTTTTAATGGCAATGGCATTGGCGGAGGTGTGAGCTCTCCGAGTGCTTTCTAGTTATTTTTTTTTTCCACCTCACCTCATCTTTTATGTGGGTGTAATGATGCTGATGATAATAATAATAATAAAGACGACGACGACGAAGACAATAATGATAATGATGGGTATGATTCTTCCATTTAAACTAAGCACGGACACCGTGAAAAAAGACTCGGGAACATAGAAAACTCTAGCATCTTCGCCTTTCCGGTATATATTTGCACAGGGTACATTCATATTCTCCTGTATGTATATTATTTAAATTAAATCGCTATCAGAATGAATTAAAAAGAGCACCTCTGTGTAATATTCAAAACTAATCGGCGAGGAAGAGGTGCTATAAAGCCTCCTAAGCCCATCAGAATCCAAACCCTTACTGTCCTTGTCACCTGCCTTCCAACACCAGGTAAATGTTGGCAACGCGAGCTTATTTATTTATTATTTTTTAAGCTTGAGAAACCCTTGAAATAAGTCTTCATTGCACGCAAATCAGTAATCCTATAGCATCCATTTTCAAAGATTTACTCTCATGCCCCCCCCCACCATCCATCATAACAATACCTGATCATCTCACCGACTTCTTTATCCTTCACGCCATTTTTTTTTTTTTTTTTTTTGCCTCCCCTGACACTTTTGCTCTTGAAGGATAACTTGAAATTAACATTCACTGCACTCAGACCACTCTCTTACAACATTCTTTTTCACTGGGTATAATTTCCTGCCCCAGTTCCACCGCTCATCAGATTTCCAGCCCATCCCACCCATTCCTTTGCTCACCGCGCCCCCCCCCCTCCTTTTTTTTTTTATCAATTATTCTTCTTTGGCGGTTTCATTGCGCGGCGCAAATCAAACGGTCTTCAAACGCGCTTGTTTCGGGAAAGGGACGGGTGTCTCTAGGGAGATTGACCCCTTCACTACGTGTGGCCCTTCCTACGATGAAAGAGATCGTCGGATAGTTGGAAGAATAA
This sequence comes from Coenobita brevimanus, assembly GCF_032717465.1. Taxonomy (NCBI): domain Eukaryota; kingdom Metazoa; phylum Arthropoda; class Malacostraca; order Decapoda; family Coenobitidae; genus Coenobita; species Coenobita brevimanus. Next base: position 332,015 of record NC_137045.1, read on the forward strand.
AATACAATGTTGCAGGGGTTGTTACACACTGTTTACTACGATCGGCCTCCTCAGCTAAATATACAGAGGTAGCAAGAACAAAGTATGAAAGTTATAATCGTACTCTCTCTCTCTCTCTCTCTTTGTAAACAGGCTCTTGTACTTGCTCTGTTACTTGTTTGTATACCCACCCTATCCTTAAATGAATAACAGGGTTGGGATGATGTTACTTATACTGTGACTCTTTCCTTTCCACTGGTAACTAATTGCCTTGTATGAAGTTCCCAGCTTGTGACACACTCTTGATGGCTCCTTCCTTCGCACTGGTAAATCCGTTAAATTAAATCATATATGAATTTCCAAGACTGTTACTTACACTGTCTATGAATATTTCCCTTCCACTGATAAATTATGCCTTGTATGTGATTCGGGGAACGGGACTGCATGTACGCTGAAGGCAAGGCGGACTGGGCTGCACTTCCCCTTGCATGGCGAGTCAGGGAAACATAGCATGAGGGTGGGGGAGTGGAGAATATGATGGCTCTGTATTCATAAGATCTCCTGAATCTAAAGGCCATACTCAAGGTGGTATTTAAGGTTTCGTGGCACCTTTCCCATGGCGAATTACCTTGTATGCAATTTACGTTGTTTTAGTATCAACAACACTCGAGAGGATACTGAAGTGTAATATGCGGAATAAATCGCGAAAGAAGTGGCACTACGAAAGTTCCCAAACCACTCAGATTAGGACCCCAAGTTGTGTGCCAAGGCCCAGATTCACTAATAACTTTGATCAACTCCTCATGACTCCACTGTTTCTGTAGCAAGTAAAGGGAAAAGTGCAAAATCCTCCCAAGTCCCTTTATTCTTTTTTACATAAATGGATCATACTAATTTCAGAAAAGTGATCTTAGGTTATCTTGTTTTGCTGGAAAGACACAGAGAGGAGAAAGCATAATCTTCCCACGTCTACCTGCATTAACAAATCCAAGATACGGCTGGGAAATGACCGAAAGTTTGTTTGCGAATCCGGGATCCAGATTTCTTGTTTCTGTCTTTCCCTTCACCTATGCATCTGCCAAATACTTCACAGCCCAACTACCGTGAATATGAATGTATAAATAAATATATAAATAAAAACAAATTATTCCTAGTATTAAATAATTACTGTGGAGATGTGCTTACGGTAGAATTTGGCCGAGATCTTTTTGTGAATGAGGCCGATGGTGCGGGAGATGGCATTTTTCTCACCCCATTCTAGATTACCCTTGCTACCTCCATGCGATTTTACCGGAGAACATCCCAATGGCCAACGCTAGATCAAACCATTCCAGTTCGAAAAGAGTCTCTAGAGTGATATAAACGCCCTGTGGAGACAGCAAGAACTAAACAAAAACGAGGTCCTGAGGCAGAATGGGTTTACTACAGTCGTTCGGTCCTCGTCACAGCTCGGCACGCCAAACCCGGCCAAAAGAATGATACACCCCAACACGATTATTAGACGAACATGAATTTTTTTTTACGGGCGAGTTCACGCGAGGACGAGCTCTCCAGACGGGGCCCCGAGTTGCTCATTATGTCGGAACCTCCCTCCTTGTGCCCGCCTTCCCCCCTCCCCCCACCTTCCTATTTCTTCTCGGCTACTTAGTATTTCTGCACTTTTCGTCTCTCCTTTGAGCATCTTTCTTTTTCTTTTTTCTCTCCTCTGTTTATCAATCTCATTTACTTCTTCAGTCTCCTCTCTCCTTGTTCCCGCTTCCTATTTTTTGGCTACTATACAGTATTTCTTCATTTCTTGCCTCTCTTTTCTTTCAGCTTCTTATTGATTTATTTCTCCTCAGTTTCTCCCTCTATCTTCTGTTTTCTCCTTCGTATGTCTTCTTGGCAGCTATGTTCTTCATTTTTCCTCTGTTAGCTTCACCATTTCTTCCTTTCCCTGTGTTTCTCTTACTTATTTATCATTCTCCTATCTTCTCCCTCACCCTATGTCTTCCCTCTTTCTTACTCTCTCATTTACGTCTTAACCAATTCCTTACTTTCTCCTCCTTCTCTCCACACTTCTCTTTCTCCCTCTTATTATTAAATTCACCTATCCACCACATCCTTATTACTGTCCTCTCGTGTTCTCTTCTCTTTTCTCATTTTTTCTCTCTTTCCCATTCACCCATTCACTTGCTTCTTGTCACAATTTCATCTTGTCATTCTCCCTCTCATTCCACTTAGTCTTCTCCCTTCCCTCTTTCTCATCTCCCCATTTGCCTCTTATTTTTTTCCATAGCTTTTTACTCTCTTCCTGCTTTCTTTTTTTTCTTTTTTACTCTCCATTTCACGTATTCTTTACCACTGCCTCATCGTCTTCCTCTATTTATCACTGCTCGTTTCTGTTCATCTTAATCTTAATTCACCTGCGTTTGCTAGGCAAGAACTGGTGATATGTTTTACTCGACGTGTGTGTGTGTGTGTGTGTGTGTGTGTGTGTGTGTGTGTGTGTGTGTGTGTAAAACAATTTAAACAGTAATTTTCTGATTTTATTAAACTTGGTGGAGCCGTTGAGGGTCAACCTCGGGGCTGACCCATTGTTTTGAGAACAATAGGTCAAATGTCAAGGTCATACGGCTAAAATCAGATTAAAAAAAAGTCTTTATCCAATACAAGGCAAGCTTTTGGCAATCATTGAGAGCGAGGCAAGAACGAATGGCTTCAGTCATGAGGCCGATCAGAGGTCAAGGTCACAGGACAACGTCAAAGTTTCGACTCGTGTTTCCTATGTGTAAACTAAGTAACGAAAACATGATCTACTTTGAATAAACTTGGTGGAAGGGTTGAAGATTACCCAAGGGGCTGACTTTATTATTATTTTTTTTTTTTAACAACGGGTCAAAGGTCAAACGGCAAGACCAACTTGGATTGTTTTAAACTGATTTAGACTAAACATTATGGAAGGCTTCATTGTAAGGCAAGGATAAAAGGATTTTATTTTGAGAGAAAAATGTCAAAGGATATGGTCTTCTGGTCTGACATGAACCAAACTTGGTGAAAGGATTATGGGTCAGGTAAGGACGAAATACATTCCACCGTGTGAGAAATCGGTCAGTGGTCGAGGTCTCAGAGCAAAGTCAAATATTTGGCCTTTATACCAATTGGTAAACGTGGTGGCTGCATTGTGAGTGTGCCTTCCTGGTTTTTTCTACTCCTTCCCCCCCCCCTCTCACTCTCTTTCTCTCTCAGCTAGAGTGAGTATCATGCCTTAGTGGTGAGCGTGTGATGAGCGCGTGATGACTGGTGACTTGTGAATCAGAAACGAGATGGTCTAATATTGGCCAAGGAGTTATGACTGAGTTCTGGAGACGTGGGCTGTGGTGACTGATGGTGAATAAGTCGTGGTGGTGGTGGTGGTGGTTGTGTGTGGTGACTGCTGGTGAATGAGTGGTGGTGGTGGTAGAGGATGAGTGGTAGTTGTGGTGCTGCAGTGTGGTGACTGATGATGAATGAGTGGAAGCTGTGTTGGAGTGTGGTGACTGATGTTGGAGGTGGTGGTAGTACTGATGGTGGACCGTGAATAAATGGTGGTGGCGAAATGTAGTGACTGATGGTGACTGAGTGATAGTGAAGTGTGACGAGTGACGGGAGGTGGAGTGTGATGAGCTGTGTTAGAGTGTGGTACCTGAGTGGTGACTGGCCTTGAAGTGTGATGAGCGAGCGGTGAACAGAGCCTAAAGAAGCGTATATAACTAATGAGAATATATGGTGACTGTTATGGTGCGCGGTAATGACGACGGTGGTGATAATGATGACCATGTGATGGCCGGGTGATGAGTGAAATGACCCTTGATTGTATAGTACGTAATGAGTGGAGGCGCTTGAGAGAGAGAGAGAGAGAGAGAGAGAGAGAGAGGGGGGGGGGAATAAGTGGTGAAGCGAAGGAGGAAGAGAAAGAAAAGAAGGGGGAGGGATAAGTAAGGAAGGAAGAAGCAAGGGTAGGATGAGAAAAAGGAACTAAGAAGGGATGGGGGAAGAGGAGGATGAAGCGAATAAAGGAGAGAGGGAAGGAAAGGGGGCATAAAGATTGGAGGGAGGAAGAATGACGAAAGAAGACAGGGAGAGAAGGATGGAGGAGTAAGGAATGGGTGGAAGGAGGAGGATTAGAAATGCCAAGGGAAGGAAGTGAAGTACATTAAGAAGGAAAGAAGAGAAGAAATGGAACAATGATGAAAGTAAGAAATGGAAGGGGAGGGAGAAGTATGGAAGGGAGATTTATGAAAAGATGGAAAACAGGGCCATGCAATGAAGAGGAAGCTGAGACATAAGAAGGGGGGAAGTAGAAAGGAATTAAGTATTTTATAGAAGACGACGAAGGAAACAAGGAAGGGAGGAACGACTAATAAGGACGGATGAATGGAAGGGACAAGGAGGGAGGGAGACGATTGGATAAAGAAAGGAGAGAGGGGAAGAGAGGGAGAAGGAAGGAAGGGTGAAGTAAGGAAGGGGGAGAGAGAGGGGGGGGAGGAGTAATACTGAGGGGGGTTAAGGGAAGGGGGGGGGGTTGAATAGGGTGATAAAAATTATAGTAAACACACCCCTTGTGTTTTACAGTCCTCAGCCAGCACCTGCCTCGTACTGCCTCACCCATGCCTCACCCCATTCTAGTCTTGCCTCACCTTGCCTTGTCCTGCATCACTCCACACTCTTTCAGCCTCGTCCCAAGTTACTCTTTCCTCATTCTGCCCTGCCCTGCCCTGCCTCATCCCAACTCACTCATTCCTCACTCTACCATGCCCTGCCTCATTCCGATTCACTCTTTCTTCACTCTGCCTCACCCGAAATCACCCTTTCCTCACCGTGCCTCACCCAGGATCAACCTCCTGTCTTCATTCTTCCCCTCTTGCCCCTGTCTACCTGCCTTATCTCATACCCCCCCTCCCCGCACTCACCCTAGAAAACTATCCCAACCCCATCCCCCATCTCTCTCTCTCTCTCTCTCTCTCTCTCAACTTTATCACTCGCTCTTATTTCATTCAGTCAGATGTCGTGTATGTGGTTTTATTTTTTGCTACCGGGGGACGATTTCACGCAAGATGAGGGGGAACGCCTCTTGGTGAAGGGGTCACTTTGGTTGCTGCATCCAAGTCATATATTATCACTCCTCGCAAACTCTCATCTTTCTCTCTTTTATCTTTTCTTTCAACTTTAATTTTCACTTGTAACTCCATTGTTCCTGTGCCGAACCACCGTGCTCCCCCCACCCCGTGTGTGTGTGTGTGTGTGTGTGTGTGTGTGTGTGTGTGTGTGTGTGTGTGTGTGTGTCTGTGTGTGTGTATTTTTTTACGTACCGTATTCCACCAACGGAACAGTGTAGGGAAGGCACAACAGATCACAAGTGACTCTGACATGAGAGAAAAGGCGGAAGGGAAGGGATGACAAGAAAATTAAACTAGAAGGAATCAGAGTTAAAACCTGGCAGATGTCCACAATTCACGCAACTCTTAAAGCCATCTAAAGAAGCACAGTGACGTACATACGCTGGTAATTACTCCACGGACCCACTAACTTTCATAAAACATGCACTGAACTGCGTCGTCGAGCAACGCGGCAACGAGAATGACTGCCCCTGCAACCTTATATCAACTCTGGTGCCTCGAGGAGCGACATAACGACCCGGCAACGCCCCATGCATGATTCGCTTTCATTCATAACAAGCAAGCACAGGGCACCCTAACTTCCACGATATGCGAAGCCCAGTGTGTGTGTGTATATATATATATATATATATATATATATATATATATATATATATATATATATATATATATATATATATATATATATACACACACGAAGTGGAAAAACCTGGAAACATTGAGGAATGGGTCTATCACAGAATGTCCTGAATGTGACACCCATCCACTGCAACGCACATATGCATTCCCAGTCTGCATGGACACATCGTAGGAATTCCGGCTAAATGTTAGCACAGGATTCGATATAGTCAATGTTTATGAAAGACAAAACGTGACTATATTTGCATCTGCGAGGACGACAGACCGTAGGGCGTAATTAGCAAGCGCGCGCGTTTAGTGTGTGTGTGTGTGTGTGTGTGTGTGTGTGTTACCTTCACTTCAACCCCCAGCATCTTTCCTCACCTTTTCCCTCCTCTCTTTATCTTAGCCAAGAAACCATTTACAACGCTGGGTGGTAACCATATAACCAAACCATACGTGCTCCCTACGTGTCAATAAGTGGGTTGGTGGAGGGTTAATGCCCCTCCCAGCAAAACAAATAACTCAAAGTCAAATGGCCACCCCTTACGGGATTATGGCGTGTGGCAATAGATAGATAGATGGATTCTTTCTCTTTGCCATCTTGTTTCAATTCGCCGTTTTAATCGTTCATCTTCCAGTCCTCCTCACACCTCATTTCTCTCTGTCTTTTCTTCCCATTCTCTTTATGCGCTTGATACTTACTCCTTTCCCTTCTGCTTCTCTCACTTTTCCTTTCTCTCTCACAGTTATTCTTTTCCTCCACTTTTTTCTTCTCTTCCATTTCATCATTATCGTTCTCCTCTTTCTTTTCTTTCTCTGCTTATATATTCTCTCCCCAGACTTTTTTTTTTTTTCCAGTTCATTTCTACTCCTCCCTTCCTTCTCCTGGATATTCCACTTTGCTCCTCTTAAATCATTTCCCTTCCCTCTCCTTGTTTTCGCTATCATCTTCTTTCCTAGTTTTTTCTCTGGTTTTCCTCATTCTTTTTTCTTTTTTCTTTCTCTGTTTTACACTCTCCCTCTTTCCTCCGTTCCCTCTCTTCTCTGTTCTATTTTTTTCTTTTACCCCTTCCCATTATCATCTTCTTCCATCTCTTTTCTTCCCCGTTCATTTAACTCTTCTTTTTTTTTCGGTTTCCTCTCTCTCTCTCTCTCTCTCTCTCTCTCTCTTGCTATGTCCCGCTCACATTTCTCCCTTACCCCTTCTTTTTCTCATGTCTTCTTCCTCTCCTCCCCTTTCGTTACATTCCCTGCTTCTTACTTCATTTCTTCAATATTTTCTCGTGTCTCTCCTTTTTTTCTTTCTGTTTCTCTTCCCTCTTTCCTCCCTTCTTTAGTTTTCATTTTCCTCTCTTCCCTTCTCTCTCCTCCCGCTCTCCCTCCCTGCCCCCCTCTTGCCTCGGTGAAAGAAGAGGAGGGGGAGACTGTCGATATTCCTAGTCTATATATTGGACCTGTCTCTCTCTCCCTCTCCCCCCCCTTCCTCTCTCTCTCTCTCTCTCTCTCTCTCACACACACACACACACACACACACACACACACACACACACACAGGCGGAAGAATGTGAGCTAAAGCGTGAATGAGAGAGTGGAATGACAGATCGTCCATGAATGAATAAGAACACACACAAAAGTTGAGTAATGGAAATTTTTCCTCTCCATTTCCTCCATTCTCTTTTCCCTTTCCTTCGTCTCCTTCTCTTCCTCCTTCCTTTCCCTTATCACTCATTCACTCCCTCTTCCTTTCCCTCCTCACTCCCTCCCTCCTCTCCCTGTTCTTTTGTGAATGAGAGTGCCTCTCCCCTTCCCCTCTCCCTCCCTACCTTGCTCCCCTCCCTCACCCACTCACTCCACCGCCAGCTGAATGACATTCTCTCTCTCTCTCTCTCTCTCTCTCTCTCTCTCTCTCTCTCTCTCTCTCTCTCTCTCTCATCTGCCTGTCAGTTTTTCTCTCAATTAAACCATACAATTCTGTTGTTGTTGCACTTGCCGTTGTTACTGTGGAATCAGTACACAAAGTTTACACGCGCAGTTTGCCACTCTTTACAATAACATACAAACACAACAACAACTTTTCCTCCTCCTCCTCCTCCTCCTCCTCCTACTACTACTACTACCACTACTACTGCAACTAAAATCTACGGCACTTTCAAACACTATTTCATCGACAAGCCCTCAGTGCGTGGGTGGGCACGTCGGCACCAGTATTCTAGGACATGCATTCAGAGAGTTTACTAGACTTATCCCCTTCACTACCAGCACTTCCGTTATATCGCCATGAGATTATGGAGGCTGAGCAGAAATATGGTAAACCACAAATACAACACAATGGCCTGCTTCGTCGTCCACATATGATCTTCATGTTAAAGACTCCTTGTAGGTTACATATATCAGTACACTCTTTGCGTTAACCTCTTCACTGCCATGACCTAATCTTTGTTTTTTCCTTGCTGCTTTCAAATGATTTTATTAAACTTAAGAAAGATTCTGAACTCTGAGGGACAGAGTTAGTACTGACGGGTTCACTGCATAGGGTCTGGCCTAAGATTAATGAAATGGCCTGGAGGTATCATATAAACCAATACTTCTCTGACGGGAGGGCGTTAAATACAAGATTCATTGATCCCTTCTCTATATAATGATGGTCTCTGTAAATCAATGCGTTTGGAGGGAGCAGGTAACAAGAATATACCAACAAGATATGTGACATCATTCAATAGATTAGGGAGACATGGGCTCCTACTCTGCCCCCCCCCCCCACACACACACTTGGAGCCTGTTCCCTTAGGCCCACTCGTATTCCTGCCGCATACCTTCACATGTCACTAAATCAGAGCTCACAACCACAGTCCATACAGAATACCCACTACGACTGTCTCACTCATGCCTGGTGTGATGGTATTAGTTGAGGTACTTTTATGACAAGCCAAATGATGAAACTGTTCACTGCTCCAGACTCTGATCGAACTCGCGTCCTCTCGAACAGCAAACCACTTCTCTAACCACTTGACCACAACCATACACCTGCCGATATTCCTACATACATTCAAGCTCGCACCGTGGGAACTGTCTCAGCTAGCGCTCTCTCTCTCTCTCTCTCTCTCTCTCCTCAATTTCCCTTTCCATTTTTTCTTCTCCCTCTCTTCATTCACTTTCATGCTGCATTCTCTTTCCTTCATTCTCGTCATTTTCTCTCTTCATTCTCTCTCTCTCTCTTTGCACTGTTCACTTATCACTGTCTCCTTTCATGCCCTCTCTTAATTTACTTTATTCTTCTCCATGCATATTCTCGGCCACTATGTATGACACCTTATTTCGAAAAAGAAAACCAAAGGATGGCAGTCTGCAAAAAGGTGTCCCTTGCTAAGATAGACAAAAAGAACAAGCGAAGTCAGTCTTAATAATTTTGGTGGAAAATCGCCTAATAAGTGAAGCTATAAGAAGTCCATTTTAACTCTGCCTATAATTACCATCTACCTTGAAATCTAATCTGTAACTAGAGTTTAGCGCTAAAACATACCACTATTCTTTTACACGGAACTTGGCCTAGATTTTGATCCCCTTGCAGCTGATTTGATGTAGGTCAGTGGCAGATAAATACAGTACTACAGCTCTACGTCCTTACCAAAAATTTCTTCGTGACTAGCATCATAATCTAATATTAATTTATTGTCACAACACAACAGTCGAGTTAGAGAGATGGCAATTTCGAGCCAAGTTAGAGTAAAAATAGTACAATCACGAGAAAGTGATGCGGAGTAGTAAAGTTGCTTTAGTCTGAAACTGAGGTGCTAGAAGTAATCTGAAACACACACACACACACACACACACACACACACACACACACACACACACACACACACACACACACACACACACACACACACACACACACACACACACACACACACCTTTTGCAGTTCTCTCCTTGAACCGTTGTTCAGGGTGAGGAGAGCCAAAGTACAGACCAACATCCTTATTTAATTCTTACCAGTCGTTTTGCAATCTTCAGTGTAGTCTAAAGGAACATACAATAACAGTATGGAGTTAAAGCTTTTATATCAGGTATTTATATTATTTTAGAGCTGCTGTTTAATCTAGAGTCAAGGAATGCACTTTCACTTTAATTTTACCTAGATTTTCGTCCTACTGCAGCTTATTTCACATGGCTGAGTGGTAGAAACAGACAAAATTACGGAACTACATCCTCTCCATAGCACCTCTTCGTGACTAGCATCATAATCATGTTAATCTATTGTTATCACTCAGCATTCAAGATAGAGATATGTCAATGTTAGGCCAGATCAGAGGAAAAGCGAGTAAAGGAGTAGTTACCACAGCAGTACAGAAGCAACCAAGGTCTCTCCCTAACAGCGTTCACCAACCATTTTCTCGCGTGTTCTCAGTTTCCTCCTTCGTTATATTACGTACTCTCTCTTAGCGTAAATATTATCGTAATTAATCTCAAGCTAACGAAATTAATCTTGCTTTATTTATTATCGTAACCTGATACTTGGCACCTGGCATGCGTTCCTGGCACCCCCCTCCACCCTCGCTGCTAGTGCTCCCTCTCCTTGGCATTCTGCAGGGACCCTCAGGCATAGCTGGCACTTGCAAGCACTCTAGCAGGCACTGACAAACACACTAGCAAGGACTCAAAGGCACTCTAGGAGGAGCTTCACAGATCCTTCAGTGACCTTGGCAGAAACTCGCTGCGATACTTCTATGGGCATTCTAACATTCTCAGACACCCACAGGCGCTCTAGCAGGCACTGTCACATGAACCACGAGAAGCATATCCACAAACGCCCCCATGGGAACTGTCACGGCCACTCCTTTATGCACTCCCACAGGCATGTTCATGAGCACCATCAGGCATTCTCATGAACACTATCAAGAACTCCTTCACACACTCGCACTGACACTAACAAGCATTCTTACTGGCGCTGTCACAAGCACCCTGACAAACACTCAGGCACTCAAAGGCATTTCTACGGACACAGCCACAGCAATTATCATCGGCACTCATGCACTCACAGGCACTCTTTCAGGCACTCACAGGCACTTCTGAACGCTTTCCTTCAAGCACCCTAGCAGGCTTTCCCTCAAGAACTCTCACAAGCATTCTCTGAGGTACATTCACAGCTACTCTCACAGGCGCCATTACAGGCACTCTCTCTTGGTACGCGGGTTCCCTCCACCACCTTGCCTGGCACTCCCGGTCTGGCATTTTTCTTCGGCACCCGCCCTCTAGCACCCCCTCACTGCAGAACTCCCATGGTAACTAAACTGGTACTCATGGCCTGACACGCTTCCATCCTTACTCATTTTTTTGGTATTCTTCCTCCGCTACATCTCTCGCACACCTTCTTTGACACTTCTTCCCTGACACATCTTCTCTAGCACATCTTTGGTACATGAACTCCACACTCAAACCTCCTCTGGCAATCATTATCCAGTTAATTTCGCGGTACTTTTACATCTCTAAACCTTTTTTGGCACTTCTTGCTCTAGCACACACCACCTCTTGTATACTTTCTCTAGAACTTCTTGCTCAGTATATCTTTCGCACACTTTCTACGTCATAGCTCTCTCGGGTACACCTTCTTTGACATCTCCTGTGACACCGTCCCTGACACACTTTCTTTGGTACACTTTCATTGGCCTCTTTATTATACCAGACAGGGTACACTTCCTCTGACGCCTCCTCCTTGGCACCCTACCCCTGGCAATCTTCCCCTGGTTCATTTCCTTCCGTGTTCCTTCCTTGAAATTATCTGGCATTCCTCTGGCACCATCCGTTGTGTTTTCCCTCTGGCATTGGTTTTTGGCACTCTCCTCCTTGGCTCGTCTCTTCAGCCATTCCTTTCCTGGAACTCTGGCACTCCCATCATGAAAGGGAGGGAGTCACAGAGTCGTATTTTCGTGGGGTTGGGAGGCTTTCAAGTACCTCTTTAACCATGAATTTTGAATACAACATTTAATATTCTCTTGTGCATCATATATATATAATTTCAGCATTGACAGTGATTGCAAACCTAACATATAACCGAATATTAACGTCCCATGGGCTGAAATATACTGGTAAGGATGGAGTGCTGGATAACCAGTAGGCAAAAGAAAAATGCAATACGCAACATCGTAACTCGGTGGTTAGGATGGATTAGAACCACTGCTTTGAACCCTCCAGTTTCATTTCTTCACCAAAACTTGCTTCCTCCACCCACTTTCCTTCCTTCCAACTAGCCTTCTTCTTCCTCCCTCCATCTACGTCTTCCTCCCTGTTTCAACATTATTTGATTTTTTCCCCTCATTTCCCGTCACAGTCCTTTCTCATTTTCCTATAGCTTTAATTCTCCTCTTCCTCTTGCCTCTTCTTTCTTCGTTTCATTAGCTATTTCGTCACTCTTTCAGTCCCACTTTCCACCTCTACCTCACTCGGCTTCTCTCCACTTGGTAAGCGCGTTTCCCCTCCATCTGTTTTCTTTTTCCTTCTGTCTTTCTCTCATTTGCTTTTCTATGTCTTTTTCTACCATTTTCTCCCCTCCTTTCCCATCCCTCAATCTTTGTTTCCATATCCATTATCTTTTGCTTCATTGCTGGTTCACTCCACCTGCCTCATTTCCCTTCCCTCAATTTTGCCGACCCTTCCTGTCTCCTTTCCTTCCCAAGACTTTTCTCCTTCTTTACCCTCACCCTTTCCTTGCTTCTCTCTTCAACACCTTTTACTTCACGGCTTCTGTTCTCTGGATTCAGCCACTGTCTTTCACCCACGCCTCTATCTCATGATCTTGCCTCCTTCCTAATCTCCCCTCCTCAGCACTGCCTCTCCCCCCCCCCCCATCACTGCCTCTCTGTCCCTGCCTTTCTCCTTGCCTCTCCTTCCCTCATCACTGCCTCTTCCTCCCCTATCACTACCCCTCTCCCTCTCCCCCTTCACTGCCATTCTTCCTGCCTCCTCTCCCGCCCCCATCACTGCCTCTCCTCCTCAGCTGCCTCTTTCCCTACCTCTCCTCCCCAACACTACCTCTCACCCTGCCTCTCCAGCTCAGCACCGCCTCACTTCCTGTCTCTCCTTCCCAAAACTACCCTTCCCCCTGCCTTTCCTCTCCATCAATGCCTCTCTTCCCCAACAATACCTCTCTCATACATCCCGGTCCACAGGTTTTCCCCCTCTCCCACTTCCTCTCTTCCTTCCTTACTCTCCTTACCCTCTGCCTCTTTCCTTCCCATTATCGCTCTTCTTTCCCTCCCTTCCTCCTTCCATCTCTTCCTCCCCCAGTTTCTTTCTCCCCTTATCTGTTTCCTTCACTCCCTTCCTTCCTTCTTTCACCATTTACTGTTTGGCCTCTTTCTTCCTCAGATGCAATTGCTTTCATCCTCTCTTCCTTCCCCTTGCCCATCATCCTGTCTACTTTCTTCCCTCTCTCCCTCCCTTCCCTCCCTGCGCCTGTCACTCCTCCTTGCCTACCCTCACGTACTCCCTCCCCGCCTCTCTGCCTCCCCTCACGTACTCTTCGCCCTATGTCCTCTCCCTCCTCCCTGCAACTTTGATTCTTTAATCCATTTCCTCCCGTGCTAATCACTTGGCCTCTCTTTCTTCTCTTCCCTTCCGCCCATACATCCTGCTTCCTCCCCATACTCTCTGCATCTTTCTCTGTTTTCTTCCTCCATAAATCCCTTCCTTCCATGCTTTCCTTCTTCCATAATACCCTGTACTTTATCCTTCTTCCTTCCCACCCTCCCACCCTCTCACATCCCCTGCTCACTGTTTCCTTCCTCCTCATACTCTTAATTCATTCTCTTATTTCCAGCACCTCTCCCCTTTGCATTTCCCTTCCCCCCCTGCATTCTTCCTCCTCTTACTTCCTGGTTCTTTCCGTATCTCCATTCATAATCCCCAATATTTTATCCCCTTCCTCCTTTTGCCAATAACTATGCCAGTTCCTTGGCACGTCCCTCTCTCCTCCTACTCCTAGCCTCTTTCCATGCCTTCACTTTCCCCACATCCCTTGCCCTTTGCCCCCTTTGTCTGCCCGTGCATCCTCCCTCTCCTGTCTACACCTCCCCCCCTCTTAACCTCTGCTTTTCTTATCCTGTCTTTCTTCCTTCTTGCTTACCCTCCTCCCATGTCTCCTCTCTCTCTTGCCTCCCATCCTTCCGCTTTTTTACCCCTACTTCGCTGTTCTTTCCTTGTTTCCTTCCTTCCCAAACCACATGCTTCTTATCTTCCGTCTTCCCTTGCATCCATCCTTCCGTGTCATCCTGCCCCCTCCTTCTCATGTCGCCTTCCCTTTACTCTCTGCCTCTTCCCAGTCTCCTTCCTTCCTTTCTATCAAAATACCCTGCTTTTTACCCACTTCCTGCCTGTCTCCTTTCTCTCTGATTTCCCTCCTTCTTCCTCCTATTTTTCCTTCTTCGCTTGCTCTTGTCGTTCCTTCCTCTCATTTTTCCTTATTCTCTTGCTTCCCCCTCTTCGTTCCTGTCCTCCCCTCTCTCCGTTCCGTCTTGCTTTCCTTCTTCCTTCCTCCCTTCTCCACTTCCTCACTTGTTTCCCTTCCTCTCTTCCTCTCCTGCTTCCCCCCCCCCCCATTTTTTCCTCTCATGCTTCCGTTTCTCCTTCTTCCATTCTCCACTTTTTTTTTTTTTGCTTCCCCTCCTTCGTATCTTCTCCTGTTTCCTCTTCTCCTTCCTTTCTTCTTTTTCTACTTCCTCTTTCCCTTCGTCTCCTTTCACCTTGCTTCTCTGCTTAACCATCTCTTTCCTCCCTTACCTACTTTTTTTTTTTCCTCCCTCCTCTCCTCTTGTCTATCTATCTATCTATCTATCTATCTATACCTCACTTCCCCCTTCCCCCTACCCCAGTTCCACTAGTTCATAGGGCCAGTACAACTCCCCTAGGCGACTGATTTTCACACTGACTTTCCTCCTCCTCCCTTCTCTTGTGGCTCCTGTCTCTTAGTCCCGCTGCACGCACGTTTACCGCCCTCCCCGTCCCCCCCCCCTCTCTCTCTCTCATATACACACGCACACCTACATACATACACGCAGCCATACAAGAAGTGCCAATAATATGCATGGATGAGGAAGGATGGAAAGGAAGAAGTGTTTAGGAGGGAGAAAAACAGGTATATGGGAGGAATACAGGTATGGGGGAGAGAGGCAGGTGTAGGAGTGGATGCTGGTGAGAGGGATTGATGCTGGTGTGGGGGTGGACGCTGGTGTGGGGGAGGGATGCAGGTGTGGGGGAGGGATGCTGGTGTGGGGGAGGGATGCTGGTGTGGGGGGTGGATGCTGGTGTGGGGGAGGGATGCTGGTGTGGGGGAGGGATGCTGGTGTGGGGGGAGGGATGCTGGTGTGGGGGAGGGATGCTGGTGTGAGGGAGGGATGCTGGTGTGGGGGAGGGATGCTGGTGTGGGGGAGGGATGCTGGTGTGGGGGAGGGATGCTGGTGTGGGGGAGGGATGCTGGTGTGGGGGAGGGATGTTGGTGTGGGGGAGGGATGCTGGTGTGGGGGAAGGGATGCTGGTGTGGGGGGAGGGATGCTGGTGTGGGGGAGGGATGCTGGTGTGGGGGAGGGATCCTGGTGTGGGGGAGGGATCCTGGTGTGGGGGGAGGGATGCTGGTGTGGGGGGTGGATACTGGTGTGGGGGAGGGATGCTGGTGTGGGGGAGGGATGCTGGTGTGGGGGAGGGATGCTGGTGTGGGGGGAGGGATGCTGGTGTGGGGGAGGGATGCTTACTTTGTACAATATCTTAGTCGACACTGGTACACTGGTCAGTTCTAGTTACCATTATACAGTAATAAATAACTAAACAATTAATACAGGTTTTTTAAAAAAGATGAAACTAGAGAGAGTACAAAGACGGGTGACGAAAAACCACCAGAGAGACAAACCATGCAGAGAACATTTACATACTGTGAGCGACAGGTAAGAACAGTATCTAATTAACTTATCAAAGCGCAGAAGCCTTAGAGGAGGCTCGGATTTACATGCAGTATGTAAATATGTCACGGGACATAACCGATGGCAATGCATAAGCACCAAAATGACCGGCCGCACTATACTGGAAATAAAAGTAGTAAAAATATTGACAGAAGTTTCATGTCAATGGAAGGAAAGCATGCCGTCTTAGACAGCGTAGTACAATTCTGAAACAAACCGCTCTGCAACGTGGCAGACTGCGTCAACATGGATATGAATATAAATCCTAATTCACAGCTAAACAGGTTCATCGATGAACAATATACGAAATCTGATATCCTGTTTTCTTTCATCCAAATCACGGGGGACACCGCAACAGTTATGCTCTCAATATTATTTTCCAAACCAGATTACAACAGTGCAAATATATTTTTCTGTAAATTTTTTATCCATGAGATGTTCATATATTCCTATGCTTGATAATGGTCTCTCTCACTTTTTCCGCCAGCCTCAGATGGAGGGATGGATGGGTAGGAGGAGCGTTCTTGTTTTGCTTCTTCGACACAGTACTTGTACTACAAATGTTTCATACAGCCTTCAGAAGATTTATAGTTTTGTTGCTATTTGCTTATCTTTTTGCTTCATTGAACTTTGTAAAAGTACAACACAAAAAACAATGATAAAAACAAGAAAATAAGATGAACAACAAGAAGAGCGACAAGAAGCGGAGGGAATAAGGTCGAAGGGTCCTGAGTCACCTACACCTGGTCTGTTTAGCTAACCTGGACAGTGGACACCCACTAACTCAACTCACCTACACCTACACACTAACTTACTTTCATACACCCACTTTCTCAGTCCCCTATATTCCACTCACTCACTCTCTCTCACACTCATCCACCCACACACTAACTAGCTTTCATACACGCGATTTCTCACTTCCCCCGCTTCATTTTCCATCCCACTGATTATCTCACCTACGTTCGCTTTTTATATCTAATATCTGTAGAGATTATTTCACCTTTTTCCATAATCTCCCATTCATACTCTGGCATTTGATCCTTACTCATTATGCCTCTTTGCACGCACTATCTCTTGCAATCACTACATCATCCATTCCCGTACCGCTTAATTTTCATCACTTCCTGCTGACCAATAAAAACTCATCTATAATTACTCATCCCTCTCTCTCTCTCTCTCTCTCTCGCTCTCTCTCTCTCCTTCAGTCTCAGTCCTACATAATATTTCAAGTATCGTTGAATGTTTATGTAAATGGAGTAACCTGAGAGAGAGAGAGAGAGAGAGAGAGAGAGAGAGAGAGAGAGAGAGAGAGAGAGAGAGAGAGAATCATCCCCTACCTGTACTTTACGACCTTGTAGCAGCTCAGCCACAAGATTTTCGCATTCATAAATACTGAACACATTCCACTACCATAAGAACCACACACACACACACACACACACACACACACACACACACACACACACACACACACACACACATTCATTCCAGTCTCTCTCTCTCTCTTAATGGCATCATTAATAATAACAGCAACAAAAACAATAATAATAATAATAATAATAATAATAATAATAATAATAATAATAATACGTATAAGAAAATTTCTCATGATGTCAGGGATGTGTTCCACAATATTACAAAATATTCCCATGCAACTGGCACTGTAAATTCGGGGATACTGGTATATCAAATATACAGGTAACTCAGTCATCTTCCATTCACATTTTTCATTAAGCTTACTCTGGATTCAAAAAGAAGATATATAAGAATGCGACTTATATCGAGAACTTGCTGTACAAAGATCCTGGTGCTCTCAATCCTCACCAAACCTCCAGCCAGTCAGAGAGTCGTAGATCACCAACATAAACACTACAAAGGTCTCCTGTTCCTGGTGCTCACTGTATCTTTAACATGTCAAGAGGATTATATATATAAAGGCAAAAAGATATGTTACCAATCCAATGTAGCTCTAGCCAATCAGTTGGAGTATCGATGCGATACAAAAACAAAAGCATAAAAACCAACAATCATAAAACCACAGGAGATAGTTAACTCATTTAGAACGCGGAAACAAGGCATTTCCATATAAAAAACAAACAAAGGGTCATTGAGGAATCTTGCAAACACAATGATCTATGAACAATTAAACTGCTGGACCTGGTGACCTTAACTGTTCGCCCCCTCACAACTAACAACTCATCTAAATTCTCTCGCTCTCTCTCTCTGCCTTGATCTCACAAACCTTCTCCCTATCCCCTGTACTCCCTATCCTTTCCTTTGCACCCCCATCCAGTCCCTGCCCCCCATCTCGTCTTCTCTTCCCTACCTTGTCCCCAGCTTCCTATCGCCTGTTTTCTGCTCCCAAACCGTTCTCACTGTTCCCTGTGCTTCATATCTCGTCCCTTGCCCCCTACCCTCTGGTTCCTATATCCCCTATTTCTGCTCCTCTCTCGGCTCTTACTTCCCATGTGGTCCATTGCTCCCTACTCATTGGCCCCTGCATCCTAACCACTATCCCCTGCTCCCTATCTCGCACACTGTTCTCTCTCACCTCAGCCATTCCCCGATCCCTCTCCCATCCCCTTCTCCCTATACCTCGTGCCTCCTATCCGTTCCTTTCCCTCTCCACACTGTCAAATCAGCTCCTTGTTCCCCATCCTTTGCTCTCCTCGTTCCATGTCCCCTGTGTCTTATCCTCTGTTTCCTATTTCTAATACCCTCGGTCCAAATCCTAATCCACCTACCATCCCCTTATACCATATTCCCTGCTGCCTCTCCTCTAACACCCCGCCTCTCCCCTACCTCCCTGCCCCTGCCTTACTTCTCCCTCTACTTCCCTCCGTCACTGCCTCCCTGCCGTGTCCTCCCTGCCCCCATCACACTCCTTACCTCCCACATTCTCGCCCCCACCACACCCACTAGGCAACGCGGATCTCGCCACACCACCACAACTACACCACAAACACACCACACCACAACTACACCACCACAAGCCACCACCAGAAATATCTCCATCATAACTATATCACCACCTCAACAACACCACCGGAGCCACACCAACATTACATTGACACCATCATGAACACGCTGACACCACCGCTACCACAAGCACATTACCAATACAACCACACCATCATCACAGTCACACCACCACGGCCACAGCACTTAATTGCACCACCACCACAACGTCATCACCACCATCACAGCCCCATCATCACCACAACAACACCATCGTCTCAGCTGCACCAACATCATAACGACATCATCATAGCCACAGCACCACCACAACACTGACATTACACCACAATCACAGCCCCATCATCACCACCACAGATTCACAACTATGCAATAACCACCTCAACATCGCCACCACCACCACAGATTACAACCACACCATAACGTCACCGCCACCACAGAGGAAGAAGCACAACCACCAATAGCACAAAACCACAATACAACCAAACCACACTCGCACCACATCACCGCAAATTTACAACCACACCAGAATCACCTGACCACATATTCACACCAGCAGCACACCACCAGTTCCACACAGCACCACATTTTCACCACAAAACTACCGGTAGCACCACACCACATTTTTACCACACCATTACCACAACACGTGCATCAACACCACATTTTCACCACCCAAGCACCACAACACAATTACCACAGCATCACGTTTTCACCACATCTGCATCACCACATCACCACATCTGCATCACCACAGCACCACATTTTCACCACAGCCACACCACGTTTTCACCGCACCATCACATTGTCACCATATCAGCACACCATTAAAACCACAATCACGCCACTTCTTCACCACAGCACCAGCACAGCAGCAGAACACTTAGTAGGCAATGCGGATCTGGCCACTTCAGCAAGGTTTTTTCTGAGCGCTAATTCTGCCGTGGAGGGAGGCGTCCTGGGGCTGATGCAGATGTTTTATACGCTCTCTGATTGGAATGCATTAGCTCTGTGTGTGTGTGTGTGTGTGTGTGTGTGTGTGTGTGTGTGTGTGTGTGTGTGTGTGTGTGTGTGTGTGCTTTTCTCCCCTGTCAGCGGCCAATGTAAGGGCCTGAATCGCTTATGCTCCCCCACCCCCCTCTTTATTTTTTTTTTCCCCCGCCTGAGTAAAATGTTTAATGTTACATCTGGAATTCCATTTGGTGTGTGTTTTTTTTATTGTGTGTGCGATTCAAATGTAACACTTGGAGTTGCCCGAGTTTTTTTTCTTTGGTTTCTGTTTTTATTTGTTTATTTATTTATTTTTTTTTGGGGGGAACCCTTATGAGTCGCAAACACGATTTCTTTTCTTCACACTAACTGGCTTGGGTGTCGGTCGTTGTTTATGATATATTCTTGGGGCTAACATCTCGCAAGCCCCTTTTTATTATCACGCCAGAAGGTTACTAATGATGATATATTAACTCTCACAGTCTCCCACGACTTAGCTATGTAAACTTGTTCGTTGTTTGCTGCGACCATGTGTGTTAATCGTCACTGTTTTAATGGGTACCGTCTTAACACTCTCAAGCTTCCGGGACTCAGTTTTAGCCAGAAGAGTCACCTGAATACAATACTAGAGTTATTCCCACCCTGAAAGAGTTAATAGCCTACAATCATCATTTATTATTTAGCCACGATATAACTAATGGTGATAAATCAAAAATTCGAGAAGGATAGGAGGCCCCGGCACGAAAACGAATATGGCAAGAGCTATGAAGGAGTCGCCATAAACTTTAATTTCAAAATCCTCTGACGACGTTACGGCTACTATTATAAATCTCGAGTTCATTTAATGCGAACCAAAGGAGTGACCGAAATGCTCCCATAAGTTTTCACTCGAATGGGCGTTCTCCCTCATTCATACGCGCTACCCTTTGCGATTTTCATGTTTCTCTCATACGGAATTGGCATCTGGAACGACTTGCGCAGTTTTTTATTCGTATAATCACGCCATCTAATTCGGATTCAGTGCTGCGGCTAGCCACTCGCCCCATGGTTTATACAATCTGATTCGAATTGGCAATGTGTACCCACGCTGCGCAATTGTTATATACAGGACTTAACAGGATGCTTTTGATGCGGTATCGGTAGCCTAATAAGCGATCCTCACATTTACGATCTTCATACACAGGATCTTTGAGGCTGCTTCTAATGCGCTTTTGGTGGCATGATAAGCGATTCAAAATATCTATATACATACCTGATGCGAGAGGCCCCTTGGGGTGCAATATCACCAGCCTAAAATCCCTGTCTTTACTTACTCGATACCGCTATAATGGATTTAAGAGACCGCTTCTAATGCAGTTTTGGTGCAGTGATAAGCGATTCAAAATATGTATAGACACTGGGGATGAGAGAGGCTACATGGGATGCAGTATCGGGGGCCTAATATCTCCCTCTTTACATTCCCTGATCCCACTACACAGGATGAAAGAGGCTGCTTATAATGCACTTTTGACTGCGCAATAATTGATCTTTGTATTTAAACTACTATATCTACGGTATATACAAGCTGGATGCTGGAGACTGCTTGAAGTGGTTGTTTAAATACCGTATCTTCGCATACTCGATACCATTATGCATGATATGTTTCTAATGGGCTTGTGGAGGCGTGATAAGCAATTCAAACTATCTATATACATGCGAGATGTGAAAGGCTGCTTGTGATGCAATACTAGTGACCTAAAAACTCACCTTCCCTGTTTACTATACTCATCTCTGACTCACCGAACAGACACTGTCGTTATAACCTGCTCTATTGACAAACAACCTCGAAAGGACTGTAAGATCTGTTCGTGTTTGCCTTCCCCTGTACTCCATCGTACGAATACACCGTACAGGATACAAGAGACTGAATCTGATAAGGTGTGTGTGTGTGTGTGTGTGTGTGTGTGTGATTTTTGCTGTCTTCAGATGATTTTACTCATCTATTAAGAAACTTTTTTAGCCAGAGACCTTAGGTACAGCTTTCAATAACCCCACTCAAAACACGTGATCTTCCTCAAGCTGAATGAAATCGTCGGGAAGCAGCAAGAATGAACCAATTAACGTCATCGGTTTCAATGGATCAATAAACGATCCTCACAGTTATGATCCCCCAGACTCAGGCTCCAGGAGGCTACTTGTGATGCGTGTTGGGTAGCCTTAATGAGCGATCCTGGTGGCTGCTGGAATAAAGATGACGCACTCTTGACCTCTTCCATCCCTAGACGCATTTTTCTTTTTCATTCTCGCTGCTAACAGGCTGTTTTCCTTTAGCTTCCGAGTGGCGTCTTGAAGTGGATGAGTTAATGAAGGCTACATCAAACCCTGCCAGGTCTAAAAGTCTGTCCGAAGGCGGGGAAAATGGTCTAGGGATGGCAAGACTTAATGTAATACATGCAGACTCAGAGAGGCTACTTCTAATGCGACTAAGTTATACTCTACTCGCTCTAATTTGGCCTACAGTTGCCACCTCTCCATTCTGAATGCTCATTTATAATACAGTAATACTAGATGATTATGCTAGCCACGTGAAAGTGCCATGGAAATGATGTAGTGTCGTCAGGAGGTGCAATGGAAAGGATGTAAACTTTTCCTGCTACTGAGTTACGTAAAATGAGCTGCAAAGGGACGAATATCTGTAAGTTAAGGTGAAAAGAGTATAGTCAGTAATAAGCAGGACTAGAAGCAAAAAAAATAAAATCAAGACCACGTATTATATTTATCATTACTGTTAACTTCAAACGATTATGGTTAGTTCAGGAGAGACTTCTCGAACTTAAGGGGTTAGACAAAGACGTATTTATTCCCTTTATTATTAACGTAAATAAAAAGAAGTTGAATGAATTTGCCTGGTGGTAGCCTGAACACAGAGAGAGAGAGAGAGAGAGAGAGAGAGAGAGAGAGAGAACCACAGGATTGAAGACATTAACAGACGATCCTCACATGTAGGATTTACAAGCTCACGATCCAAAAGGGTAGTTGTGATGCGTGTGAGGGCGTTAATAAGGGATCCTCACCTTAATGAACACCGTAGGCAGGTTGGCAAGCGGTGTTCGGTAGCCTAATGAGCCGCCTTTACATTCAGCAACACCCTATCGCAGCCCGGGAGGAGGCGTGCATTAGCGACCCCCTGAGGAGCTTACCACGCCACGCCACAATCATAATAAAGAAGCTGAACCAACTTATAGGATAAAGAAGTCTCCGTAACTATTGACTGTTATCACACTATTATTTATTCATTTATTGAATATTACCATCCTCATATTCACTCTAGTTTGACCAAGAAGTGTTTAGCAGCTGCGCGGGTTGACATAAATATACAATATATAAAAAGAATCTTAGAGAAAACTTATGCTTAAGGTGGTTTATAAATATAGGCCTTGGACCCATATTTATAAAGTTTCCTGAGCCTAAGATGTGTCTAAGATCACCTCTTTATATTTTTCCCTTCACTCACAAGGCAATCAAGCACTTCAGAATCAAACTGCAAATAAAAACGAGCGATATGATCGAGTGATAAATTATGACCAAACAGCGTGATTTTTGATGATAACACTGCTATGTGAGCTTCTGACTAATAAACTGAACTGGAGGGGAAGTGTTTGGTAGGCACTGTACGTGAGTGAAGAGCATAAGATAAGCAGACAGTCTCGGGACAGTTTATGTATATGGTGTTGTATTTTCACTGGCTTGAGAGGCTGTTCAGCACCTCTCACTTGGCGGTTTATTTTCCACACTACAAACTAACCCCTTCAGCTAGAAGACGTGCTGTAAATATTATTCTTGCTGCTACCAGACGTAATTATTCAGCTATGCGCTATAACGAGAGGATTTATGAATGCTGTATCTCGGCTACCTCCCTTTCCTTGGGGGAAGCAGCCTAGGTATATAGATAGATAGATAGTATCTAACCCCTCCACTTGGAATATTTCTTTCTGGGTTAGGCATGGCCTTCTGTTACCGCCATGGAGCTGCGGTGGCAGGGTGATTGCGTATTTATCTCGTGATGCGTGTGCCCCGAGTCATGGGTTCGATCCAACGAAATGTAGCACATTTAAAGTGGATCCTGGTAGTATCCTTTCATACAACTGCATATGGTCGCACTCTGTTAGTTTTACCGATGACATTTACAGACTACACACACAAACAGTTAACACAACACTTCCACTTAAACATGACATGTACCACCTTTCCCACAAAATCTCCTTCCCTATCCATACTTCGCCAACATGGGGAAGGTTTAAATCTGGCTATCACGCTTCATTTAATATGACTCTCTGTCCCTGCAGTGGATCTAATATAGACTGAAGCAGATTACGGATACAGGTTTCGACATAATCGTTTTCATAAATAAATAAAAGACATTATTAACCAGCCAATGAAGAACACTCATTAGGTTGGAAAAAAAAACTTCTAAGCTGACTAAGAAGACGGGTTAGATGTCTGCCTATCAGCTGTAGATGGCTTGAAAAGGAAGACAATCAATTTTCTTGCTAAGTCCCCAGTCTTCCCCCCAGGACCTGACCTGCATCATTTGGTGTTATCTCCAGGTCTCGGCTGTACTGCTGGGTGAACAGGGACGAAGGGGAATCAACAAGCGGCCAACAGTCTCTCTGTGATTCTTAACACACCTTGCCATTTTATTCTCTAGTGGTTTGAACGTCGCATTCGGTGTCAATGCCTTGCTTTGGTGCAAGGCATTGACACCGAATTCATTCACTGCCACAAGGGGGAGTAAGCTGATCATCTACCCTTAAATTCCATACCTAAGAGGAGACTGGAGGTTTATTTTATCTTATTTATCGTTCACTGCCACTAAGGGGACAGGCTGGTCATCTAACCTTATATATACTGGACTACGATAGCCTTGCCTCGGACCCCAGTACATCAATGGCGGTGAAATGAATTTTTTTCTTTTCCCCTTTCCCTCTTTCCTACTTTTTTTCCAGACGTGGACGCGATTGTATAAATACACTGAATTTTACATTGTTGGCTCCAGGGAGGTTTTTATTCGTTCCTACTGCAGGAGGAGGAGAAGGGAAAGGGGAAGGGGAAGGGGAGGGGAAAGGGGATGGGGAAGAGGGGGGAGGAGAGGGAAGAAAAGACGGAGGGGAAGGAAGACTGAGTGAATGGGAAGGGGTAATGAGAAGAGATGGGTAGGCAAAGGGAAAGGGAGAGTGGGGTGGGGGAGAGGGGAAGGGTGAGGAGGGGTGGGGGAGAGGGGAGGGGTAAGGAGGGGTGGTTGGTGGGCGAGGTGGTGGCGGATCCGGGTGGCTGGGCAGGTTCCATATTTACACACAGTCTTAACACTATCGCCTTCACCACCATCACCTACCGTCGCACATCTTATTCTTACTAATAAGACACGATTTCATTAGGCATACGCAGACCTCTCCTAGTGAAGACAGTAATGAAGGCTGTCTCTAACCCCTCCAGTTCGAAAAGTGTCTCCTACGCTAAATAGTCTCGTGGTGAAAATAAAAAAAGAATACAAGAATGTCATAATTGCCTGTTTATGTTTTGGACATCACCCACAGAGCCAACAAACCCTCCAGAATTATACGAGTGAATATTAAAGTAAAAAATACAACACTATTAGTTTCCATAGACCCGTATTTACAGACCCTCTTATGCTTCACACCGATGACGTGTTTTCTTTTTCTGTGTTTGTCACCTGCAATCATTTTTTTTTTTTTTTTTGAGGCGGGGAGGAGATGGTTAAGTAGTAAAGGATTACTGATGGCGATATCTAAACACTTCATTTCGAAAATTCTGTTTCAAGCTGAATAAAATTGTTTAGTAACGGCAATACTAGAGTATAAAATGCGCCGCTGTGGTGAAGAATTAAGCTGAGTATACTTCTGCGTGCTTATACGCTTATCTTAACTCGTTGTGGTCGTTGTCGTTGCCCCAGGTTCATTTGAAGGTGTACCCAGTGAACTACAGGCTGAAACTGCCCCTCCTGCAGCCCACCATCCTCCTGTCGTGGGACAGAGAGGGAATTGAGGGGCGTTTGTATGACCAGGCAACTCCACCGCCGGCTATATCGGTGCCACCGTATGAAGGCGTTCCTCTCCAGCACCGTCTTTACTCATACAGTTACTAGATATTTCATAACTGAATCAGAAAGAATATTTAAAAAATATATATATATATATTAAGAGTACAGAGGCACGGAGACTGAATCATCTTGCAAATCTGTTAACCCCGTCCAAACCGTGACGTACTAATTTCATCCTTGCTATACCGACTTTACTCAGACCACGGAAGACAGCTTTCAGTTAGGGTGTTGGTGAGGGCTACATTTAACCCAAGTCTACATTGCAACAACAAAATACAAACACAGCATGATACGGAAGCGGCCTAGACTCCATACATATATATATATCAAAAGTTTTAAAGTCTTAAGTCAGATGATGCATTTTTTAAAGTATATTCTTGCTATACTGGGGGATTACTGTAGTTAAGGCCTTGCTGCCTCACTGAAGGATTTGCTCTCGCTCCTCCCGTTTCCCCTCACACCAAACAACATCCACCAAACCTCTGTGTTTTCGCCGCTTGTCTTTCCAAACTCGGAAAAATTCCCCCACTTCGTGCACACCAAGAGAAGACACTTTAGTTTGGTGAAATTTTACAACCGAACAGCAGGCATTCCAACTGTTTTCCTACACTCATATGATCGTAAGCTGCTTTTTTATTTTTAACTACAGTATATAAACATCAGATACTTAGGCTGGATCTGGAATAGAAAAAGCTGACCGAACAAACAAACTACATGGTCATCATTTGCCAGAGAGTGTATTTTTCCGTTCCATGCTTATGTAAATACATGTATTTGCTTGTATTCAGAACTCAAGAAAAGGGTCACAGAACAAACAGGCTAAAGGGCAGTTTCGAATCGAACTTATCCTGTCCAGTAATCACGTTTGTAGCCGAATAAAAGTGAGAGTTTACTGGAATAGTTGTTTCAGCGTCAGATGGTTCCGCGCCCGTCTTTTGTATGAAAAACTACTAAGTAATTTTACACGCCTGACTCGAGAGTCAAAGACAGATGTCATGAGGTACCAGGGCCAGGTATTGTACATGTATAATAAGTTTCAAGACAATCGGCTAAAAAATAAAGCGTGAGGTCACGGCAAAGAGTGCTGGCAAGAACAACACCCAGAAGAAACAAACCGTCTTCCCTTTGGAAAATAGCAAAATAAACCTATTTTTACGATAAGTAAAGACACCATCTGAACGTCCGCATCAACCTGTTTCATGACAGTCTCTGGCTGCACTACAGTCACTGCCTGAAATATATTCAAAACTTAAACAGCATAAAGACACCAGTCAAGTCAATACAAACCTGACCTAACCTAGCCTAACTAAACTAAACTAACATAGTCTTCACCTAATCAAAAGCAGAGTTATTTGAAAAACTCCTCAAAACTATAACTTACCTTAGAAGCGTTCGGCAGTAAGTTAGCTTAACGTGAGGTGCTTGGTTTCTGTTGGTGAAAGTACAATGTGTGCTTTAGACTAAAGAATGAAATAAAGAAATCAGTCACATCTGTGTGATAACGCTCGGTGAATATACAGATGCAAATAATATTCCCTAGAATCACATTTCTAAACAATATCAAGCGCAATAATATACAAACCACTTCGATAAATACGGTGAAAATTAAAATATATACCGTATCATGCCCAGTAACTAGGCAGTCTACGAGAAGTAACAAATGTCCCGTGAAAAGACCATTTCATTATGAAATTTGGTAGCCCCTCGCCTCACTGGGAAGATCTGTTCATGTTTCTTCTCATGTGCGTTCCCCATTCTGTCTTCGCAAAACTCCCAACCCCATTCACACACACACACACACACACACACACACACACACACACACACACACACACACACACACACACACACACACACAATTAGATCCCTTACCTTTCACTCGATTTTGCGTGTGTATAATCCCCGTGGCTTCCCCCAGATACCCAATCCCTTCCAGCTCTCACATCAGAACCTGTTGCTCGTTTTCTGTGCAATTTTCTCTTTTTTCCCTCACTACCAAACCACTGGAAACGCCCATAAACAGAAACTGATTTTCTCTTCCTCGGTGCACAGTAATGTTTTCGCAATTCTGTCTCTTTTCTCAAACTTCCCTTCCTCACATAAACAAATCCTGCTTTTCCTTTCCTGCGTCTACGTTTTCTCCTACCTCTTGTTTGTTCCACCTCCTCTCAAAATAAAACCCTTTCCCTCCTCACGTTCTAGGGAAAAAAAAACAAAAAAAAAACACCAGCAGCCTGTTCCATTTCCTTCACTCCAAACCTCCACTCAACTTTGTGGTCTGGTTTTGTGTGTGTGTGTGTGTGTGTGTGTGTGTGTGTGTGTGTGTGTGTGTGTGTGTGTGTGTGTGTGTGTATTTTCTTCCCTGCCTCACCTCTGATCCACTGTCCTCCCTTACTCATTTCACTGTCCTGTTTCATTATTCTGCCAAACATGTCTCGATGTCCTGTCTCAACAATCTGTTTCTCTGCCCTGCCTCATCCATCGTTTCTCTGCCCTGCCTCATCCATTGTTTCACTGTCCTGCCTCACCCATCGCTTCCCTCTAACACAAATTTCCAAAGGCACTTGTCCCAATGCACTCAAAACCCTTCCATACCTATACCCGTGCCTGAGACATGGGGTGGAGGAGGGGCACTTCTCCAGGACAAAAAGTGGACTTCAACCATATGAATCAGGTGTCCACCAGGACCCATAAAATAAAGCTTGAACGTGTATCATGTCAGGTGCGTGCAAGCCAACTGCAACATTCAACTCATTCTATCTGTTATCTTTCTCACCTCACCCCATTATCTGTACTGCCTCATCGTTCTGTCTGTTTCCTGCCTCACCTTTCATTCACCGTTCTAACTGACCCTTGTCTCCTGCCTTTCGTCTTGTCAAACTCTCTCTCTCTCTCTCTCTCTCTCTCTCTCTCTCTCTCTCTCTCGCTTGGCCCCTCTGCCTCACCGTCGTGCCTGATCTCTCCATCTCACAGACCTGCCTCACCACTGCCTCGCCACCCCACCAGGACAGATCTGATGTGCGTGGATCATTACGGTGCTCCACCATGCTGCCAGTTGCCGCTTTCACTTCCTGCCTGCCTGCCTGCTTCCCTGGCCTACCTCATCTCTACATGAATGACCTACCTGCCTGCCTCGCCCCCTCCCTCCCATTGTTTCCGTGCTGCCTCCCTACTTTATGGTGCTGCTCACCTCCCATTATTCTAACCTCCTTGCCCCGCCTCACTCCCTGTCCAGCCTCATCTTTGTCTCACTCCCAGCCCTACCTTGCCTCACTTCCTCTCCCATCCTGCCTCACTCCCAGCCCTGCCCAGCCTCATTACTTGTCTTGTCTCACTCTGTGCCTACTCTGCTTCACTTTCTGCCCCGTCCTATATCACTCTCTGCCTCTACCTGTCCCACCTTTCCCCCGCCTCACTCCCTGCCATGCCTCGCCTCCTGCCTCACTTCCAATCTGCCTAACCCCATCTTTCCCCCTGCCCTACCTTACCTCCTACCTTACCTCCCATCTCACTCCCTGCCCTGCCTCACCGTCAGCCTAATTCCTTGCTCTGCCTTTCTCCCTGCTTAAATAACTTCCCTCATGACCTGCCTCGCTCCTGGCTTTCATTACTCCAGCTTGACTTGCCTCACTCTTGAGCTGCCTTATTGTTTGTCCTGCCTAACCCCAACCCTGCTTTATTATCTACCTTGCCTCACCCCTTATCCACCATACTCTTCAACATACCTGCCTCACATCCTTGCCTTACTTTCTGATCTGCCTTACTCTTTATTCCGTCTTAGCTTCATTATCGTTATTCGTCACTTTCTACCATATTTAACTCCTCATTTTACTCCCTATGCCCCCTTCCTGCCTCACTTTCCTTCCTGCCTTTCCTCACCCTGTGCCCTATATCATACCTCGATAAGTAAGGTTATAACTGCTCTGCCTCACCATGCCCTCGACTGCTTTGATTTTGCTGCCTTCGTTTACTTCATGTTTCTCCTTCCTGTCCCCGATCCTTTCTCACTGTTCTGTTTCATTGTGCTGCCTCCCTTCCTGCCTCACTTCCTCACTTCCCTATCTCCCTTTCTGCCTCGCCGTCCTGCCCTCCTTCGTGCCTCACTACCTCCATTCCTGCCTCACCGTTCTGCCACCCTTCGTGCCTCTCATCCTTCCTCACTCCCCTACTTCCCTTCCTACCCCACTTTCCTTCTTTCCGGCATCTCTTCCTCCCTCACTGTCCTGTAGCCCCTCCTACTTCATTCTCCTGCCTTCCATCCTGCTTCAATATCTTGCCTCTCTTCCTGTCTTAATTCCTGTTTCTTTTCCTGCCTCACTATCCAGGCGTGACCCCATTCATGCATCCGTTTTCTGCCACACTGTCAAGCCTCCTTCCACTGTTTTTTTTTTTTTCCCCCTGCTCCTGCCAGACTGCCTGCTTTCGTCACTGCCTGCCTGCTTATACCTGTCTGACATCTCGGTCGTATATCACTGTTTGAGCCGTTTTTACCACCTGCCTGTCCCATGACCTGTCTTCCCCAATACCTACTCCTTCCATTCTACCTGCCTGCTTGCCTGCCTGTCTGCCTACCTAACCTGCCCCGCCTGCAGCCTGCCTCCTTGACCTTCAGGTGTGCAGGAGTGATCCGGGTCAGTCCGCCCAGCATGCTCGGTGGGGGGTGGGGGAAGGTGAGGGGGAGGAGTGGGTGAGAGTGGGCGTGAGAGGAAAGTGGTAGGTGGTGGGAAAGTGGGAGGTTGTGGGCACAGGGGTTGCGGGTATTGGGGTGGGTGGTAGGGGAGTGCGTGTAGGGGAAAAGTGGTAGGTAGTGTGGCTGTGGTGGGTTGCGTGATGGGTGGTGTGGGTGTGGTAAGTGATGGGGTGGACCATTGAGCTACGTACTGGTAGACGAGAGGAAACGATTACATAATGATGATAACCAGTACAATCTTTACTTAGGAGTATCCCGAAGCTCAACCTTGTCTGCCCTTTAACTGAAATTCTGTACATGAGTAAATGGTTAACTTGATGGTTTTAACTGAAAAAATATGAAGTATTTCAGGCCATGGGAGTGATATGAAATATTTCCAGCCGTCCTTCTGCCGGAGGGAACGAAGCTCCGAAACAGAATGCATTCCATGTTTTCGCAAGCACAAATGCTCGAGAGGTTTGAGGCTGGTATATTACTACTCTTAACACTAAAACGAAACTAGAGTACAATACGCAACTAGATTATACGAATATTTCGTGCGTGACTTCACAACAGCCGAAGACGCCAGTAAGGGAAAAATTAGATGGAACGTTCACTCAGTGGCCGAGGGAAAACATGTCAGTGTTATTGCTGAGCTCCTGGCATTTCCCTTTCATTTATCTTTACCCAGGATATAACTGTGATGTGAACATAACTTTATAAATCGTGACAAAATATTGTTAGTTTTTTTTTTTTTAATCTATGACGGCACACACGTTCAAAACAAAGACATTGAGTCAAGGGGATGTCCTTGACTGTACATCTTTGCATTGGTGTGCCTACCATACTAATCAGACGAACAATTTTGCAATCGCTTCTCAATTGGTGATCAGAGCTACCTTCCCCACCCACTCCACTCCGTCACCACCCCACTTCACCCCCCAGCCTCCAGCTTCTCCGCCAGACCAAGCATTCAGCAACGTTTGGCTCTCCCTCACGCTTATCTTTGGTTCACTATTATATGATTTTTCCAGCATACTGTACTAGAGAGGAAATGATCATGGGGTAACTGATTCCAAGTAGTAAATAAAGAAATACTGGGAGAAAGAGTACGACTATATCAGTATACTCGTACGCTAGTATGACAACTACCTTACTTCTCACTGTTTAGAGTCCTGTTACTTCAGAGATATGATCTAGCGTTCCTTGGTCCTAGACTTTATACACAGGTGTGTAGAGTACAACTCTCATGTTTGGGAAGGCTCCCCACATATAGCTCTTCTCAACAGGGTGGAGTCAAAAGCTTTTCGTCTCATTAACTCTCCTTCTCTTACTGATTCCCTTCAACCTCTGTCTCTTCGCCGCACTGCTGCATCTTTATCTCTTTTCTGTCGTTACTGCAACGGTCACTGCTCCTCTGAACCGTCTGCTCGTATCCCTCCACCACTACGGCGGGCACGTTGCACACGTATAGCAACAAACTCTCATCCCTTTTCTGTCCAACACTCTCATGCAAGAGTTAACCGCTACTCTCAGTCCTTCATGTATGCAACAGGTCAACTCTGGAACAGTCTCCCTCTGTCTGTTTTTCTTACTGCCTACGATCTCCAGTCTTTCTAACGCAGTGTGTCCAAGCATCTGTAAATGAATGGATCTTGAAGTTGGCTCTCTGTTGTCTTGGTTTTTTTTTTTCTTGGAGGGAGCAGTTTACAGGTCTCTGGCCTTTGCCTCCTTCTTCCTTGCATTAAAAAAAAAGAAAAAAGACATCTGGTTCCTGCACTGTCGTAACACATTCCAGTGCTTTAAAAGTCAAGCTGTGACGCAGTAGCTTCCCTGGGGTAATGAAGGGAACGCAGTGAGAAGCCATCAAAGTGATCGATAAATGACTCACATGGACACCAACAGGAGCTGAGAGGGATGGGGCTGAGGATGATCACAACACCCGTCATTACGATGATGATGCCATGCTTATTAAAACCAAACTAATAATACTGACAGTAAAGATAATTATAATGGACATGGCGATTAAGGGGATGGTTCGGATGGTAGTAATATCAAAGCTCGAGGCAGTGATAATGATGGTAACATTATGGAACATTAACACGATAATAACGGCCATGGCGACTGATGTGAAGAAACCAACGACGTACTAACGCAGGTATATTGTGACGCTAAATGCCACTGGGAAGGGTGCGGCAACTTTGGTAATCCACGTGTTAATATCTCAACAAAACATTTTTCTCGATGACTGGCAACCAAGTAACCAACAAATGAATGAATGGTGGTCCGGCAGGTCAAGGTTCTTCTAGACGTGGCCAATGAGGAACTGACTTTTGTCCGACGGGTGGCTGGGGTTAATTCTCACATAATGCAGCTCAAAGAACATCGACCGGTCAGTCGCGTCTGAAATGTGTACACTGGCATACTCCAGCATATGGGGAAGAAAGAAAGAAATGCGTTAGACTACAGTAGCCACACACAGGAAAGGAGGAGAGCATAACTGGTGAATACTTGTTTAGTTATGAAGACACTAAAGAAGTTAAGGAAAAAAATTGCATGTTTTTGGCTAATATGAGAAAAGACAATGACAAGAAACAGTCAGAAATTAAGTAAAAACTGAGTGTAAAAAAATGATACACATCAGGGCGTGCTGTTGAAAGGCAAACCTCCTGAACAAAGCTGAACTATGTGTCTTGCCCCAGGCGCCTTTGCTCCTGATGGGGCAACAAGAACTGGATGGTGGATGGCAGGACAGAGCTAACTTACGTGAGCTGCGTGTGAAAATAACAAGACACTTTTTGCTTCCACCCATGCATGGCCTGCCTCGTTCTCCCTACAAAAATATGCTAAATGTTACAATAATCTTAATAACTATATGTAGATGGAAAGCGTTACTTTGATACGAAAGAAACCAGCATACGTAACAGTTAAAGTGCCTAAACAATTATCTTCTTCCCTTCATTTTTACTCTCCCGTATTACTTAAGCTGGGTAACAACTGCCAGCAAAGCAGTCGTGCCAGATCACACGGGAAAGATGGTCGTAAGCTTTAAAATGAAATCGCAAAGGGGAAGGTAAGATCCTAGTTTCTGACGATAACATCTTGAGCACGTGATTCACATAAAACCCGCCTGGTTTCTGTTTCACTCCTGACTCCTCTTTGTTAATGTGGGATGCAAGCTGATCAGATCTACTAACCACAGGCAATTCCATCAATGTCCGTCAAACTCTGGGGTTTAATTTCCCTTTCGTGATCTCTATTTTAAGCATACGGCAGCACAGACACTATGAATACTGCGAAAAAAAGGATTCAGTTGTGTGCCACAGATGTCGTGCGAAAGACTTGCAAGTAGACAGAGAGGACAGTGAATTCTGGAGGCTTTATGAAGAAGAGGTATTTTCTATCTCGACAACAAGCTATATGGCAGAGTAAGAAAATGAAACATATGCCTGATCTGTGATACGAGGAACATATATTTGCATTTTATTTTTTTTACATCTTCATGACGATAGCATATTATTCTTCTTTACTCTTGCTATATCCACATGATGTTATTTGTATATGCAGAGATATTACGAACTGGAAAGTGCCAGAGGCCTTTCCTGAGTTCAATGAAACAAACCGGTATAATACACGAAGTGATAAAAACTTTAATATATGCGTCTGCTTCACGAAGAACCCTTGTACACGAACTCGGGTAAGTGGATGCATTGCGTACTGCACTTGTAAAATGGAGTTTATGGTTCGCATTCCAACCAAAAGACGCAGAAACATGCCTCTTTGACCAGCATCACAGAGTCGGTTTGTTCTTACCTGACGGATCTGATCCAAACCCACAGTTATAATACTAAGTCATAGCTGCAGGGAATTCTGTGAGCCTTGGTCATGAGGTATGAATCAGTCTCCTTGGTTACTGGCCACACTGACCCTCTATTTCGACAAAACATGGCCATCGCCTGAATTGAAAGGATTCTTGACCTTCGCGAACTTGAATATAAACCTCGCCATAGAAAATACAATTTCAGCAAAGCCGTGGTATACCCAAGGACCCCTGTGCTTAAGTGCAGTTCATCTGACATAATATCATCACTTTACAACTTCATACAAAACGCTTCCTAGGAGGTTTTTTGAGCTTCAAGTGGGTTCTTGTGGGAGGAGGGAGCCTGGATGTTAACCTCTGGAGGCAAATGATGACAACGCAACGTACACTATAGTTTCGGGACTCTTAACCCCGTGATATATTTATTTTACCTTATTCTTGCTGTCTTCGCAATCTCAAAGGCCAATGCTACGGTGATAAGCACCGAGGCTTAGCGCCCCATTTTGCCGGCTCCTTTCCCTCGTCCTCTTCTGCGTGAAAGGGTTAATGGGTGTCCAAGCGTAGTGTGTGTTGGAGGGCGGGCATGGCGTGTGAAGGATGTGAGAGGTGCGGGGAAGTTGCAGGCGTTCCGGGAGGATGGTACAATTAACTCCAATACCATGACGTCTTACTTATTTTAACCGTATTACCGCCAAACGAGTTTTTTTTTAGTACGGGAGGAGGGGCCTCACAAAATGAAGGGGTTAAGGATGTAGCAAGAAACGACGCGAGAAACAAGGTTGTGTGAAGGAGAAGCGACGCAGAAGCCTAGAGTACCGGGTTGGGAGTGGGTGTATTAATGCATGTGTGGTGATAGACGGGGCAGCTGAAGGCAGGGAAACTGATACAAGGCCATGGGATACAAGCTTGTCTGAAGGGCAGTGAGAGGATATAAAGAGTCGTATTCTAGGCGGCAAAGGCTTCGACGCACGTATTCTTAAGCGATTTATTAACACTCTCTAATGTGCTATTAGGTTTAAATACCGACAAACTCTGCATCGGTAGTATACAAGATGACAGGTGCAATAAGCGGAATAAATCGCTACGGAGGAGGTGTTGGGAAACCTCCGAAGCCATTTAAAAGACGACCCAAAGACTCGTGTACAGAACCTGAAGGGGGTGGGAGTATGCGGATATGTGGGAAGGACGAGCAAGGCAATTCAGTGTGAGGATACTGATACAAGGGCATGGGATACAAGCGTGTCTCTTGAGAAGGGAGAAAACAGTGCTCGAATGGGTGGGCCAGGAGAGGTTAAGAGAGTACAGGTGGAGAAAAGCGACAGTTCAGGGCGGAGAATCTGACATAAGGGCGTGCGAAATACGTTTGTCTGAAAGGCACGAAAACAATAAAGCCAGAGCGGTGCAGTTAGTCAGGGGAAGCAGATAAAACGAAAAGGATAAGACCACACCGGTGCAGATACAAGGCCATGGGAAACAAGCTTGTATGGAAATGAGTGAGAGAATAAGATTGGAGTTTTATGACGGCAGAGGGAGTAAATCACAGGCAGGAAACATTGCGGAGCAGTTCACCGTGGGATACCTAATGCAACAGCACGAGACACAAGCTTCTCTGAAGGGGTGGGATGAGTCGGGATAAGGGAGGTAAGAGTGTAGGTTTGGGGTGGGACGAACGGAGCAGGGATAAGTGCAGTTGGGATGAGTGGAGCAGGGGGATGGCTGTGGAAGGGATGAGTGGAGTAGGGAGGAGTGGAGCAAGGATAAGTGGAATAGGGATGGTTGTAGTTGGAATGAGTGGAGTAAGGATGACTCGAGGAGGAATTAATGAAGCAGGGATGAGTGGAATGGGGTGGCTGGAACAATAGATAAGATTAGATGGGGGAAACGCAGGGAGCAAGAACGTCGGTGTGGAGAGCGAAGGGACGGATACAAGGAAACAAGAAACAAGTTTGTCCCTACCTCATACCACTCTTTACTACAACGGTCTTCTGTTTCACCGCCAGTGCCTTAAAAACTGCCCTACCCTCCTAACCCCCCCTACTACTTTACCTCTTCTTTATATCAGGTGGAGGAGGGGAGAGAAAGGCGTAGATGTGGAGCAGAATGAGTGATGTATGGATCACTATGGTCTGTTTTTCCTGTCGAAGTTTCTCCCTTCCTCCCTCCTTTCTCTTGCAGCGGACTGGTTGATATAGTTAGAGGAAAGGCAATGCCACTGTTCATCCTTATTTTAATAAATTTGACTTTTAGTGTCACGGTCAACCTCGCATCACCCAGTCATGGCTCCGCATTTCATCTGATGCCGTGGCTCACTGTTGTCGGGTATGAATAAAGGTACTATAGAGTAAACAAAAAGAGCCGTATACTTAACGTGACAGCGCGAAGAGATGGGTAAGCTCCTACTTTCTGTCAGTCATTTATTAAACCCACGATGAAAATAAAGTGTCTCTGGATTTATGTCTTATTGCTGAAAGTGCAGTGTAACGTGGCATGAAGCTAGATTCATACATTATTCACATATTACCGTCAAAAACTGGAGGCTTGCATACCCATTTGCACACTCTGTTTTAAAATACATAATAATGGATTCAAGACAACACAGAGAAGGACAGGGAAGGTTAGATCGCAGGTGTGTGTGTGTGTGTGTGTGTGTGTGTGTGTGTGTGTGTGTGTGTGTGTGTGTGTGTGTGTGTGTGGAGTGGGGTAGGGAGGTGTGTTTTACGAGGCCCCGGGTGGGACGAGAATGGTTGCGCTCGAGGAGGCATGTTTTTTACTCGTGTTATAGCGGAAACCTCCAGTGGGAGAGGCGAAACTTGTTGCGCAAATACTTTACAGGAAGAAACAGGAGCCTTAGTGCGTGTGTACGGAGACTTTTAGGTAGGGACTGGTTAGAGTGCCTCTCAACTACTCCTAGTCCACCCCAACCCATTCCTAGTCCACCTCAACCCATTCCTGGTCCACTCCAACCCACTCCTAGTCCATCCAGGCCCACTTCCAGTACACCCCAGCCCACCCCACGCACCTCAACTCACTCTAAGTTCACCTCACCCAGCTCCAAGAAAAGTCCACCATAACCCACCCAGCCCACCTGAAACTGTCTCAGGTCACATTAGCCCACCTAAGCCCTCACCACCCCATAAATGTCCACTCAAACTCATTTCAATCCATGCCAACCCACCTCACACCACTTCAAGCCACCTTAACCCACTTCATCCCTTCTCACCCCACTATAACCCCCCCCCCCTCAGCTCACACCAACCCATCTCATCTCGCATACTGTCTCATATTAGTCCACTGTAGCATACCTCAGTCCACTCTAATCCAACACAGTGCACTCTGGATAGGGTACCTTCACCTAACCAGTTACACCTTACTCCGAATGATCTCACCTCATCCCCATTCCACCCTATCCCAACCTATCACTCTAACTTGCCCCATCCTAACTAATATTTTGTTCACTTTACTTCAAGTAACACCGTACCTATTTACCTCACCTAACCTAACAACGTAGCCTGACCTACACTAATGTAATTTATCATATTATAACCAAAACCTAACCTGAACAGCCCTAAGCTAATCTAATCTGGCCGAACTAAACCTATCCTAATCAAGTCGAACCTATCTAAACCAAACCAAAACCATCGAAACCAATCCACACTTATCCGAACCAACCCACACCTAACCAAACCAAGCCACACGTAGACAGACCAAACCAAGCTTATCAAATTAAACCAAACCAAACCTATCCACATCAAACCAGACCAAGCCAAATTATCCAAACCACACCAAGTTAAACAAGATCTATCCCAACCAAACAAAACCACTCTAATCCAAACCAAACCTATCCAAAGCAAAGCTGAGCAAAGCAAAGCAAACCAAACCAAATTCAACCCAACCCAACCAAGACTAAATAACCCAGACTAAACTTAACCAAACCAAACTACATCCATCTAGACCAAGCCAAGGTTAACTTATCGAGCCAAACCAATCCCAACCCATCCACATCACATCATGCCAATCCCAAGCCCTCATCCTCGGACTGTCTTATCCCAGCTTTCACCTTAGCTAACAACGTCTCCCTAATGAATAATTCGTTCCATCTGACTTCACCCAACCTAACATGACCTCACCTAACACAAGCCCACTTCACTCCAGCCCAGCATGAGTCAGGTAAGTGTTGCCAGGCCGATCCTACTCCTCTTGGGGACGATGACGCCTCTTGTGTTTTGCTGCAAGACCATCAGACTTACCCAGGCAGTGGCGTGGCGAGATTTGGTGGCGCTCGGGGCGAATACATACATAAAGCTACATATATAATGCATACAGATGCTGATGCGAGACGCCCTCATGTGGTGGCACCTATATAACCAAGCAGCTCATCTGCATGGTCATAGCAATGTCTCTCAACTACTTCCCTATCCCTCGAAGAGAGAAAGAGTGAGAGAGAGAAAGAGAGAGAGAGAGAGGTCACCAGATTCATGGAGTTAAGGGGACTGACTGCGAGACCGTCAGCTTGGTGCAACTCATCTGTTAACTCTGTGATACACCAAAGGGGATACTGCTCGCCACAATTATGGGGTCACCTCCAAATTACCCGAGTGTAATGATGTCCTGACCGATGCTAATGAGGGCTTGGCTTGAATAATTATACGTTGCTCACAAGGTATCTATAATCAATGGATGATGCTGATGGCGTACTTGTCAGCCTCTCGTATCTATCATCACTGGTCCGCCTTTCTCTATAATTAAGAGTATTTATTTGGTCGCTAATAAAGATGTGTTGGATGCCGATGTATGTAGTTCTTTATGTCAAGCGCTGTTAATGAGGACTGTCATTATGGAGTTGCACAGCTTTACTGTGTGTGTAAGATTCTTGACATTACTCTCTCTCTCTCTCTCTCTCTCTCTCTCAATCGTGGTATCTGAGGGGGAAAAGTGGGATAAAGAGGGAAAATCCAGTCCTCAGAGCTGTTAGTGATGAGTCCCAGATCCGGCATTGTGCAAGTGATAGGTGAGAGAGTCCAATTAGTCTCACCACACCTTTTACTGGTACTAGACAAGCCGTAACATCCCTTTCTTATCTATTTATTGTACACAGTACACCTTGATATTCTATTGTGCGCTGTTTATATCTTTTTGATGACCAGATCCGGCACTGCCCCGGTGACAGGTGAAAGAATCCAATTAGCCCCTCCACACCTCTCATTAGTATTGAAGACTTCGTTGCACTTCTTCCTTAGCTCCTTGTTGGCCATGTTGCACCTTGATATTCTCTTTAATGCAGCTTATATATTTTTAGCACTGACATGGTCTGGATCAGTAACATACAAGAGGATATTAAAGTGCTAAATAAATCACTGACAAGGAGGTGTCACGACGTCTCCCATGACATCATGAATACTGCTTTATGCCTCACCTTAACCTTTTCAAGTCGAGAACGTCTTTATTATTTATTCTTTCTGTTACCACGCGATTTTTTTAATATTTAGCGTATGCTAGCAGCCTAATAAAGACAGAATTAATGTTGTTTATGATCAAACCCCCACTCCCACCCATAGTGTGAGAAGTCTCTCCCATCCTAGTCTAATTTGAACTAGTAATCCAATCCAGCTAAGTCTCAGCTTACCTATCCTAATCAAATCCAATATTACTTCATTTATTTAAGCCTAATCTACTATTACCTAACCCAGCCTAACCTGGTCTTAAGATACCTAGCCCAACCTGATCTTACCTTACTCAGCCCAATCTGATCCTACATTACCCAGCCAAACCTGATCTTACTTTACCCAGCCCAGCTTGATTTTTCCCATCCTAGCCCAACCTGCACCGTACCTAGCACAATATAATCTTATTTACCCAACTGAACTCTTTCATCTTAACCAATTTAATATAAAACTGTCATATTGTTTAATATTACCCATTTCAAACAGCCTATTCTAAACACTCCCTCAAAACCTAACTGCTCTAACACAGGAGGAGTGGTCAATTGGATAGAGGGTGGCCCGGGTGTTGTGCGGTCGCTGCTTCGATCCCGCCCGTAGCACCAAACTCCGCGGATTTGATTTCACCCTAACCATGTTCACTGTTTTTCCATATGGCCCCACCGACACGTCATACAGCAACCTCACGCCTAATACCATAACACCAAATGTAAATATGATATTAGAAGAGTGCTACAATAAAGACGGTGGTATTAATGTCCAAGTGCCATGTGACGAGTGAGGGCCGTACAGATCAAGGCCTTGGTACAGATCACCTCCTCAGTTGGTATGTCTTGGAAGGAGTACCGGGCCTCGGGAAGAATGAGATCCATGAAAGATAATAATAAAAAATAAAATAATGAAAAAATAAAACGTTCTTCTCCTATCTTCCCTTAACTTGCCTAAATCTTGCTAAGTTCAACGTTACCCAGCCAAAGTCAACTCAACTAAATCTCTCACGTGAGCAAGAAGCCTCATCTAAAATCGTGAGTGTGGCAGAACCAGTATAAAACCCGTTCTTCACTGTCACACACACACACACACACACACACACCAACCACGTGAGCTATACCTTATCCCTCCTACCTCCACCTTCAGGACACACACACACACACACACACACACACACACACACACACACACACACACACACACACACACTGCAACTCTCTCTCTCTCTCTCTCTCTCTCTCTCACGGCAACCCAAGCCCTGGCATTTTGCGGCGCGGGGAGTATCTCAGAGGGAGGGTAGGATATCTGTGGTGGCGGCGGCTTCGTCAGTGTCTCGCGCCACGGAAATATTTTAAAAGGGTGGGTAGGTAAAAATACGAGGTCGGTCATACGATATCCTACACGCCTTGCTCCTTCCTTCATGATAAAAGGCTGGCTTGGTGAATGTTTGTTTGCTGCTGTTTTACTGTGTTTGCTTGCTGTTTGATGGTGTTTAAGTGTTTGATGTTTAAGGGCCCGTTGTTGTTTGGTGGTTTTATTGTTTGAATGCTGTTGGTGTCTGTTTATTGCTGTTTTATTCCGTCTGCTTCCTGTATGGTGCTGTTAAACTGGGTGGTTGTTGTTTGATGGTGTTTTATTCTGACTGTTTTATGTTGATTTATTCTACTTTCATAACTTATAACTTTATTCTCTGGACCTGAGTTTATGGACTTCTTATGGTAGGCGGGAGAGCCCACTAACCACTCCCTTGATGCAGTGCTGCCTTCATGTGGGTCTACACTGAGTGACAGGCCAAATGGTTTCCCGCAGCCTAGTAAACCATTTAATATGTAGGGTAGTAACCATAATGTATAAAATGGGCGCCTGGTGGTCTAGTGGGTTACGGCACTACAACCTGATGTGACCCAAAAGACTTTAAATCCTAGGTGGGGTGAAGTTGGGGTTTATCGTTCATCTAATACAGCTCATGGGCGAGGGAATGGTTACTCTCGTCCTTGCCTGGACTAAATAGCCTAATCGCGAGGCCCTACGTTCCATATAATGAAACGAGTGGATGATAAAGAGATAGACAGGCAGCAACTTATTTCGGAATGTTACCTTTGATTTCTTGCTCTTTAGCAGGAAAAGTGAGAAATGCTACAGTGGGGGATGCAGCCTACAATGTAACCTATGGCAGGCGAATACACTAAAGGGGCGCCATGTAATACACTCCATCTCTTTTATCTATCTATCTATATCCGACGCCATAATTCTCGGAAGTGGCGCTTACAAACAAATCGCCGACATATCATTCCTCCGCCTCCAGGCTGCCCTCTCTCCAGCTGACACGCCCCTCACTCATATTCCTCTCCACACCATTTCATCCTCGGTCTCAACCTTTCCCTCCCTGATACTGGCACATAGGGCCAGAAAATGGCTCCGAAATAATACAACAGAAAGACTCAGTTCCGTGGCGTAATATCATTCTCAGAATCTTATACAAATATACGGAATATTATCACCGACAGCAAAATCATGTCTGTTCTCTTATCTATTACTGTATTTCTGTATACGACTTTATTACTGTATTTCGTGTATAAAACTGTTTTAGGGGAACAACGTATCCACACCACGAGCGAGAGGGGGGGAAGCCGCTCCCCTCATCAGCCTCTGGTGTTGTTTCTCTGTGATTCCTTATGCCTTGATTTTATAAACTTAAATCACTGTGCACTGATTTCTTGGCCTTGATTTCTTGTCGGGATTCCTTACACTATAACAGCTTAACCTTGAATCACTGTGCCTGGACTGAGAACCCTAGCCCTATACTGCTGATGTAGCAATAAAGTATGGGACAACAGGAAGATACGCTCCTTTATTCTGGTCCTTGCCTGACTCCTTATGCCAGACTTACTAAACTTTGGTTGTCATCTTTATTTGGTGGTCGCTGCTTTGAGCGGGGTTGATCAAAGCGCAGCTGGGATGCAAAAACACACACTTTGAACTTCAAGCAAACTGATCCACCAGTAATGGAGCCAGTGCTATAATGCACATATGTGGTGTGTCCCTCAATGAAAGTTGTTCTTTTTTTTTTCACAATTAAAAACGCCAAACTGAAGAGTCCGTCCTTCACTGTGTTGAACTCCAGTATGATGACGTCTTTTGTAGTTTATTTTTGCCGTTACCAGAATATTTATTCAGTTTCGTAGAGCCCACTGGTAATGAAAGGGTTACTAAGGGCCGTGACAAATCTCTCCAGTTCCAAAAGACCAATTCTAAGCTGAATAAAATCGCCAGGACATGACAAGAACGAAACATAAATGTCCTTGATTCTCCGCCTCTGATATCCCAGCCTTCCTTCCCTGGCTTTGCTTCTCTCACCCCTGCACCACGGGGGGTACTGCCTGAGCTGAATAAAATCATTCGGGAGTAGAGGGAACGGAATAGAAATGGGTTCCTCGCTCTGGGAACAGCAGGAATTAAATACAAATGTTATCATCGAACTAGAGGTAATGTTGGGATGGAGCTGAATTCTCTCTCTCTCTCTCTCTCTCTCTCTCATTACCTCAGGTCCTGCATCCTTCCACTAGTCGCTATCTCCCACATGACTGACTTCTTCTTGTCGTACCTTGAACTGTCTCAAGCCTTATTTTCTTTTACAAAGTTAATATCTGGGACTTTTTTTTACTTCTAGTGAGAGAGAGAGAGAGAGAGAGAGAGAGAGAGAGAGAGAGAGAGAGAGAGACTATGGATTTCAATGAAGGTTGATTTAACCCTCTGATCAGATTACATCTTTTTAAAAAATCTCCCGAAGGGAAATTGTAGGCTACTATTTTTTTCTCTGTTCCTCTTGGTGTTCCTGCCATAGCTGTCTGCCATGGCCTCACGTCTCCTGGGATGACTGGCCTGGAAATTACTATCCTTGCACTTGGGTATCGACTTTTTTTGTTTTCGATTAAGGCATTTATGTTTGAACCCAACAAGTGTAAAAACACGGGCAAGTAACTACCAAAAGTTAAGCATAAATCCACCAGACACCACAACAACCATCCCAGTACGAGCACGTGTTATGTTCGGCTGCTGATTCATTTTTGTACGTTTTTGCTACTTTTGCACTCCACACCACAACATATCCCCCCACTCACACCACACCACACAGAATCACCCTCCCACACCACACCACATCAAGGCCATTAACCAATGGACCTTTAACCTCGCGCGTAGAGTCCTTTTGTACTTATTTTTCCTAGTTAAGGAAGCCTCAGTGAACTGCAACGCTGCACATAGCCTTCATCAACACCTTCATTACTAGAGATCCTTCCAAAGAGAATATTTTGATCTGGTGATGGCCTGATTAAATTGAAACAATGACGTCTGATTGAATGGGTTAATCACAGCTTCAGTCAGCAACTATCATCACATGAACATCGTGTACAATATCTTGAGAGCTTTCAATGACAACGAACACAAATTAGGAAAATAGCTAAGTTTTACATGTTGAAAAAAACGTCACAGTTGTACCCATTTTCCTTTTTAAATAGGACACTGGGAGAACAAGCAGATATAATCGCACAAAATTGGTCTCTTGATATCAGGTGCGAATGGCCTACAGTCCCGACATAATACACGGATAAACAGTCAAATTAACAAACTAACAAATTGAGTGCTTCATGTGAGCCGTCAGACCGCAGTTAAAAACAGGTCTGCAGCCCATTAGTATACTTCTCTGGTGTGCGTGCGAGGAACATGTAAAGTCCCGTTGATTTCCAAGGGAAAATATTATCTGTTAGCCCCGTCTTTCTATAAGCCTCATCATTGGCTAAGCAAATTATTATAACAAGATTACAAGTACAGAATTGTCACACTGCAATCTTCACACTAAGATAACATTTGACGGAGAAAAAAGTCTAAGGTATTCGCGCAATTTTCTCTTGGGGAAAAAAAGAAAAGTAGAATGATTAACAGCAGGTGTTAAAAAGCAAAAAATTGCATTCCAAGCTGTAGAGCTGTCCACACGTGTCCCAGTTGTCTAACATTAC
This sequence comes from Coenobita brevimanus, assembly GCF_032717465.1. NCBI lineage: Eukaryota > Metazoa > Arthropoda > Malacostraca > Decapoda > Coenobitidae > Coenobita > Coenobita brevimanus. Next base: position 376,694 of record NC_137045.1, read on the forward strand.
CTACTAATATTAAGGCTATTTTATATATTTCATTACTCAAGGATATTAGCCCTTTAATGACGTAGCTGTATAGGCTGTAATGAAGTGTATGAACATAATCCACACAGAAAGACAGCGGTACTTCTCAACACAAATGACATAAGTAAATGCCTATTAAAAATATACTCGTGGCTCCTGATACCGGCCTTACCTTTCATCAGCGGTACTGCCTGTCGGGGGTGTAGCGTGCATCCACCCTTCCGTATCCGGGATGCCTGCACAGTCCTGGCCTTAGACTCTGCACCGCCTCACCTACGCTGCTTTTCTAGACGTTGCCGATGTTGCTTTCATCTGAAATATACGTTCGGGGAATACAGAAATCAGCGTTCATTTTTTTTTTTTTTTTTTTTTAGCTGCGTACAAATTTGGTTCAGTTTTTAGCTTATTTTACGTAGTTGAGTGTCAGGATTTTTTTTTTTTTTTTTTACCTTAGCTGGGCCCAGATTCTTTCAGTTATTCGATTATTTTCCGTACGAGTGGCAGGATGAGAACACAACGGCTCTACACATTATCCACAGCACTTCTTCGTGACTTGTATCATATTCTAATGTTAAACTAATGTTATAACTGCATTCAAGATGAAGGGATTGCAATTTTAGGCCAAGTTGAGCAAAAAACAGCATAGGATCTTTTAATCTTTAACCAGATAAAGGCATGTACCACGTCTGTTCAGTCCATCTGAAGGAAGCTTCTAGATGCTACTTGGACACTGAAAAAAAAATTATATATATATATATATATATATATATATATATATATATATCATTGCCAGACGCCATGTATCCCAAACGGGGTGGCCAAGGGCTTAGAGTTAATTGTTTTACAGGGAGGGGCACTTATCCTCCACCAACCCCACTTCACACGTAGGGAGAATAAATGAGATGGAGAAAGGGGAATACAGTAAACGGTGCACTATTGTCCCTGATTCCTGCCTTCAGTCAAGGTGGGTTGGTAGGCTTGGTGAAACGGTGGTAATGAAGACAGAGTGGCTGCAGTCCTCCACTCTGTCTCCTACGCCGATATGGGTACGACCCACTGCAATGCGACTTAACCTACCATGGAAAACCATCACTGTCTTTTTCGTGACCGACCGTAGGAAAATCGTGACTTACGGCAATGCAAATCGTGACCTACGGCAATGAAGACCGTGTTCTCCCGGGTAAAAAAAAAAAGAAAAAAATCGAGAGCAAGGAAATCAGCGTCTCAGCGGCGTGACGGTCGGCGAACCATCAGTGTCCTCTTGCGGTCCACCTAAGAAATATTTCCCTGTGAAGCAACGGACTTGGGGTAAAATAATGAGTAGCGATGGTGCTGCCTCACTGCATTCCCAGTCAGCCTCTGATTACCATTTTTGCCTCCTGAGAGAGCGGGTTTGTGACATGATATAATGCTGTAACCTTCCGTCTACCACTAACCATTAGACTACTTCTTCAACGTACTGCTAGCCAGTTTCGCCAAGAGAATCGTTCTTTGAAGTCTCCAACATGTTGTCAACCGAACAAACAACCGGCGGAGATGCGGGTCTGATGAAAATATCACTTTAATATGATGCGTCGTGTTTCTTGCCAGTACTCGCCATTCTTGGCTTAATGGCAATAACTGGCAATTATTAACGACATTTTCTCTCCATGCACAAGCTGGCCCTGGGGTAACACTTGTTCCCGTGGACGTCTTAATTCCTTCTGTGCACTTGCTGGACAGATGTGTGAAAGAATGTTCATTCGTCCATTTTTCTTAACCCCTTGGCAGCAATATACGGACTTCGCATTCTTAGTAACGTCATGTACGCCTGTTCAATGACGAGAAACTCATTACGGCAACGCGGACACAAATAACCTCCATTAATGTTGTGTCCAAGAATTAGGAATCTATTTATATTAATGCGGGCTAACGTCAGACGATTTTATTCCATTAAAGAGAACCCGCCTCAGCTAAAAGATTAATTATTTCAATCGCAAACATAAGCTGCTAAATACGTCGTTCACATCAGCAGGCAGTATTGCTTGTCGTCAGTTTCTTACAAGCAGACAGCTGGAAATTTTGTCAGGTTTCTTGTTTCATACGTTGTTACTGTACGCAGTATTCTAGCCAGACACAACGGAAGACCCACTAAACATTGCCATCAAGACTAAGCATACCTGTAATTCCTTATTACCTAAAATTTTTGTGATTACTCCTTCGTTACTGCTTGCAAAAAGTACTTTAATGGGTTTGCAATATAAGTCAAGAGCAGCAAACTACTGGTATGCACATGATTCCATCTTTGAGGAAGGAAAACTACTTGACGTCACTTTTGCGCTGTTTATTTCTCAACTCAGGAGTACCACCGTTCAGCTTAAAATCTCGTTCATACATCTATAATTAATTATCTCCACACATACTTCCCTAGTGCCTAAGTCCAGCTCTAACCTTCCACCGCCATCTTCAGTCTAATTCAATCCTGCTGTCGCTTTCAGTCTCATTAATTTCAAATCTTCCATTGCCATTTTCAGTCGAATTCAACTCACCTACTGCCGTTATCACTCTAATTAATTTCAGTGGTCCTCTTGCCATTTTCAGTCTCACTGAACCCTTCCACTGCCATTTTCAGTTTATTTCATTTCAAGTCATCTACTGCCATTTTCGGTAAAATTTAGGCTTCTTACTGTCATTTTCAATCCAGTTCAACCCTTCCACTGCTACTTTCTGTCTAATTTCAGTGCTTCTATTGCCATTTTCCAGTCTAATTCAACCCTTCCCCTGCCATTATCGGTCCAACTGAGCTCCAACCAGCTGACTTCCTCCCCCTCCACCACCCCGCCAATCCCTCCTGCATCAATAAAATCAGAGACAAGGACCACGACCCTACCGCCCACATCCTGGACCCAATCCTGTCTCCCATAAAAACTCGCACCAATTTCTTGTGATTTGTGGGAGAAATGTCTTAGCTACTTCACTCCCATCACGGATTTTTTCTTGGCTGACTCCTGTTCCCTCCAGGGCGATTTTCTTAAGTTTGGACTAGTAGTAGTTGTAGTAGTAGTAGTAGTAGTACTAGTGGTAGTGGTGGTAGTAGTGGTAGTGCTGGCAGTGGTAGTAGTGGCAGTAGCAGTGGTGGTAGTAGCAGTGGTGGTTGCGGTGGTGGTGTGGTGGTTGCAACCCAAAGCTCACCTTAACATGAACCCGGTGGATCGCAGACCGACGTTGCCCTTCAACAGGAGGAGGTGGAGGAGAAGGAGGCGTCTATCTTGGAGTGGCGCACAGTATAATCCCCTTCAGCAAGAGAGACCCACATTGAAAAAATCGTCATAAAATAGTTGAATAAAACTATTAGGCAGAAAAAGGAATAAAATAATAATGATAAAAAAAGTAACGCCACCCGGATTCAAAGATTTTATGTTGCCGAGAGAGAGGACGCAGATGCACACCGTAATTGGCAGCCCCGTCCTGAGTCGCTGTGTATGCTGTATTTACCATTATCATTAGTAAGTAATGTCGGGTATTATTACTGTATTACTTTCGTCTTTGGGCTGAGGGGAGATGGCCAATATATTGAATCTTGGCTAATGATCATACTCTGCACAACACGGGAAAAACGCTGGAAAGTCAATGCTTCCAGCAGTCACAGAATAATAATAATAATAATAATAACAACAATAATAATAATAATAATATTAATGATGATGATAACAGTAATATCATTACTATTACTACTACTACTACTACTACTATTAATCATCATCATCATCATCACCCTAGGCCTGTTATCAGCTATGTGGGGGTAAGCAATGTCTCCAGACATCTCGAAATGATCGGATCTTGAATTTGGCTCTCTCTTGTATTTTGTTGTTCTCTTGGAAGGAACAGTTATTGCGGGCCCGTGGCCTCTGGTTCCTTCTTCCTAGCATAAAAAAAAAGCATAAAAGAAACAGCCAAAACCTTTAAAAACACAAAAGACAAGTGACAATGATATTTAGCAAGTGCTCAGATGGTCTTGAAATTTATAAGGTACTGTTGATTGTCCAGCACATACACACAAAAAGAAGCGAGATGAAGCGAAATTAGTCACCCCACCTATACGGTTTATATTTTACTGGCCTAGAACTGACATCTGTGCATTTCGATATCTGAGTTGTAACAAGAGAGTAACCCTAGAAAGCGATGCAAGTCACAAACAAGTGCTATGGAAGTGTTATGGATAGGATGCAGCACGGCAGTATTTTTTTTTTTTTTTTTTTTTTACGTGAAGAAGAAGGAACCAAAGGCAACGAGCCTGCAAAACTATTCCTTCCAAGAGACAAACAAAATATAAGAGAGAGCCAAATTCAAGATCCGATCATTTCCAGACGCCTGGACACACTGCGTTTGAAAAACTGGAGATCATAGAAAGTAGGAAATACAGACATAGGGAGACAGTTCCAGAGTTGACCTGTTGCATAAATGAAGGACTTGGTCATTGGAAATAAGCTGCAGAAGGAAGAATATCTGAAACACGTTAAAGGGATGGAAGAATACCAGCACTAATCTGAATATTAACACATCGCTTCACCATCACATCACTGGAGGATTTTCTGGGCTGAGTCAAATCGTCTGGCGTTAAAACCCGTGAAGAAGGCGGCGGAGGGAGAGGCTGGGGAGTCAAAGTAACAATACGAGACTTCGGCTGGTTATGTCGTGGGCCACCAAGTCTTTCTGGCACCCCTTCCGTACTATATTATTTTCATCTTACGCTGGCCCTAATTTGTTTCCTCTTCCAGCTTATTTCATGTATCTGAGTGCAGGAAAAAGACAGTGCAATGGTTTTACACCCTTTCCGTAGCACTTCTTCATGACTAACATCATATTCTTGTGTTAATTCTTCTAGTTTTAATAACGACGAGTTTTTACTGACACAATGAACACTTAAAAAACATCTAGATAGGTTACCTCAAAGGATGATTTTAGCAAACGGCGGTGCGAGTATCGCGAGTTTTTTTAATGATAAGGCTAATTGCTACACAAACCTTTCAGAAAACATTTAGTATGATCCGTCGTGCATCTGTTGCGAGTCATTCATCCCGGTGCATGGTTGGTAGGGTGGTGTAAGGGAGGGAGTGTTGGTTGGGCAGGGCAGGGCAGGGTTTTGAGGCAGGTAGAGGGTGATTCACATTCATATGGTAATGCAAGGCGGAGATTCGCTCACCCACGGCGTCTCCAGCCACGGCCACCGTCAGTTACCAAGGGACCTCTATTGCCCCACCCCTTCCTACCCCACCCTTCACCCTTCCATACACCTCTGCCTACCCTACCCTACCCTACCCATCACATCACCCTACCCCCTCCCTTCACTCCTGCTGTCCCAGTCCCACCCCCTCACTCCAACCCTTCACCCTACATCCTCCCGTCACCACCCTACCACTTCTCTATTGCCATCCTTATTCCTCAACTCATAGAATTCGATAGTCATTATAATCACTAAAACAAAACAACCTCAACAGAACTGTTATCTTTCTTGGTGTTTCCTTCTCTCTGTGTTAAGCTGTACACTCCCTAACCCCTCTCCATCCCTCACCTTCCTTCACCCCTGCTGTCCCATCCCTTCCCCCACCTCTCTTCTAGTGCATCCTACCCCTCACCTCCCATGAACTGTACTCCCCTATCCTTCCCTGCCTCATCCAGTCACCCTGCATCACCCTACCCCTTCATCTATCTTCTATCCTCATCCCATGCCCTCACCCTACCCCCTTACAAACCCCTCACCTCTGCTGCACCACCCCTCTTCACCAGACCCTTCATGTCTCTTCAATTTTTCTGATCCTCTTCCCTCCCCCCCTCTCTCTCTCCCTCATCCCACCGCCACATCACCCTTCACCCTACCATCTCACCGCCCTTCACCTCCCTCGTTTCCGTCTCCACCCTTTTCTTGCCGTCCTCCCTCACCTTATGTCTAGGCCTCCCCTATTGCCTCTTTTTCTCCATCCCTCCCCCTTCGATATCTACTCTCCCTCTCTCCCTTCCCCTCCATATCTACTCTCTCTCCCCCCCTCCCCATCCTCCCTCTCTCCTCTCCCACCTCTGTATGACTATACTTCCTCCCGACTCTCCATGTTACCATTTCCTCTCATCCTCTTTCACTCCCTTCCCATCCCTCTCATAGGTCGAACGTTCCGCCCTCTTCTTTCCCTCCCATGCCTGCCTATTTCCATATCTGCCTACCCTTCTTTAATATTATCTGTCTCACTGCTATCATATTTGGCTGCCTATCTCCATATCTGTTTACATGCCTTCCACACTGGCCTACCTGTCTTTCATATTTGTCTATCTGCCTTTACAATCTTCCTAACTGCCTCTCATATTTGCCTACCTGCCTCCACAACTGCCTAACTGCCTTCTGTATTGATCTACCTGCCTTCCACATCTGTCTGTCAAAAAGCTAAGATCGTGAGAGAGATATCGTGATGGATGATTACAGGGTTTAGTCTGTTGTTACTTCTGTTGAAGAAGTTTATACAGTATAAGAATAATGTCACAGTTTTTGTAGCCGTAAAGTTCCAAACGTGTTTCAGGCGCTAATGAATTTGTTTGGAAAAATGGATGTTTTTAAGAAACAGAAGACCAGATTATTATTATTATTATTATTATTATTATTATTATTATCATCATCATCAATAATGATGTCGTTGTTGCTGCTATCGTTTTTACCTGCCTTCATATCTGCCTACCTGCCTTCCACTGTCAGGTACAGGTGCAGACTAAAGAAACAACGACAATGTCTTAACCCACGCACACAAGAACTGGATCATTTCTGGCTGATGAATTACGGTGCAGAGAGTGAGGGAATGGTATCAGATGTGGATAAGTGGGAGGACGGTTCTGCCATTTTCCCACCCTCATCTGCCAGAAATGACGCAGTTCTTGTGCGCCCGGGTTAATGTCTCTTGTTTCTTATGCCCTCACCTGTTCCTTCCTGCCTTACTTCCCTTTACCCCCCCTCTCAGTACAATGATGTGTCTTTATATGTATTCTTGTTGCCACTACATGATTTTAAACTGAGATTAGGCGTGTGGGGAGAAACCAGGATTACGAGGACTTGAAGAATGTGTGAATGAGAGTCTAGCCCATTTTATCGAGTATGTTGCTGACTGCTCACACTTTCGTAATTACTCTTTCCTTGTTTTGGATCCTATTTCACCCCATCCTTAGGTGAGATAAGAACCATGATGATGATGATAATGATGATGATTAAAGGGGCAAACCTCCTTCTTGCTCATCACTCTTCCCTTAGCTAAAATCCTTCCCTTTATCTTTTATTGCATTTTCCCTTCTCTGACCATTTCCAGTTTTGGGTTTATCCATCTTCATCCATTCCTCGTTTCTTCCCCCAGTTCCTTGTCTGTCTCTCTTTCATTCCAATTACGTCTGTTCCCACCCTCTCTCCCTCTCCTTCTCCATTCCTTCTTTCATTTCTTTCCTACTGTCTTTCCCAAATTACCAACCCTTCCCTCCGCATCCCTGCCTCTTCCTTTTCCTTCCTCCCTCCCCCCTTTCCTCTCCTCCTGTTCCTACCATACTCAACTTGTCCTTCATTGCTCTACCTCTTGCCCTTCCCTCCCTGCCCATTTCATTGCCCTGTCTGTTTCCATTCTATTTCTCTCCATTCCTTCCCACCAACTCTGTTCTCTCTTATCTTTCGTCCTTCTTGCCTTCCCTCCCTCTTTCCCTCCGTCTTTCCATCTCGCTGCTCGTACTTCCTACCACTCCACTGACTTGTCCCTCTCCACTCACTGAAAACTTTTCCTTATCCACACATCTGCACTCGCTCACAATCCCAGCCATAATCTGTTCACTCGTAAATCCACTACTTCCCCACTCACAGACACATGCACTCCTACCCACTCGCACTCATTCACTTTACCTCTCACCATTACCCACCCCTACCCACCAACACGCATTAACACCACACCCTCTTCACTCCACTACTCACGCACACTCATCCCCTATCTATCCACTTATACACCAACTTACATCTTACTCATCTATACGATTCACCTGCACCCACCCCAACCCACCTACACCCACTCACACCATATACACCTACATTCACAACTACCAACCTACTTATTTACCGCACTACTCCCCTACACTCATCCCCTATCCAAACGCCTTTACAATCGCTCATATCATACCCACCTACTCACTGCTCGACTCACCTACATATACCTTCCAACCCACCTATACCCACTCAAACCATACTCATCTACATTCACCACTACCAACCTTCCTACTCATTGTACCACTCACCTACACCCATCCCTACCAACCTACCTACTCACTACACCACTCACCTACACCTACCCCTATCCACCCACTACTACCATGTCCACCTACTGCCTACTCGCCCTTCTAGCCAGCCTACACGAGCAACATTCCTCTCCGTCTCACACCCAGCCAGCACACCCCCTGCCTCGACCAATCTCCTCCCTACCCATTCACCCCTATACCCTGCCTACTAGCCCCTGTCCTCTCTCTCTCCATACCTACTTCACTACATTCTTTCACTCCTCCTCTTGCACTCTATTTTACACTCTCACACATCACCCACCTCCCTACTTTCAAGCCACCACTCTCTGCGCTCATATCCAAACCTTTTCTCTTATTTCATTTTCACTACGTCTGCCATTAAACTGGTGAACGCTACCGTATTTACACCGTCAGATCATCATCAATTTCCCTGAAATCTTGATACCTCTCCTTGTACTCGTATCAACATTCTTGTCTCTAACACTCTTTACCCAACCTCACTCAATTCTTTCACTACTACTGCAAATCATTTGGTGCACTACACTCTGTTTTTCATTCAGACTGGCACCCACTCTCCTGCACTCTTGCTGTCGCTCTCTGCACTCTTACACACACGCTTTTCCACTCTCTTTTTCACCCTGTTTGCGCTAGGGCACTCCGCTTTGCTCCGTCTGTGTTAAGTTAGCAATATTGTTCGCACTCCTCACTCTTATTAGCACTTCTCATTTCTATTAACGGTGACTAATTACTGTTTACAGTCTTATTCCCACGTTCTCAACATTTTTCGCACAACCTTTTCCTCACTTTCTCTCTCTCACGTCTTTTCCTTCTCACAATCCACTCCTTTCACATCCTAGTAATCTTGTACGAGTACTCCATGCCCGACACTTTTTGACACTCTCACATTCTATCCAGCTCACCTCCCTACCCTCTCACATACCAACCCTCTCACATACCAACCCTCTCACATTCAAACTCTCTCACATCCCAGCCCTCACACATACAAACCCTCTCACATTCAAACCCTCTCACACCCTACGCCTCTCACATTCCAGTTCCCTCACATCCCAACCCCTTCACATTCCAACCCTCCCACATGCCAACCTTCTCACATCCTGAGCCTTTCACATTCCAACCCCCTCATATAAGATTATTTAACTCACATCGCAGTCCTCTCACACTCCCTCCACCTCTCTCACATTCCAACCCTCTCACTCTCCATACCTCTTTAGCATCACAACCCTCTCTCCCCCTCCATCCCCACACTCCGTCCCTCCCTCATCCTAATCCCCTCACACTCCCTCCATACCCCCTACCTCTGCTGCCACATTCCCCACAAGAGGAACATGGGTTAGGAACATTGGTGTGGGATCTGCAGGTGACGCAGATATGACAGAGAATTCTGAAGTGAGAATGAGAGGCTGAGTGAGATCAGCTGTAAGGGCGAGTAAGAAGGTGTGGAAGTAAGATCTGGTGTGAGCGGAAGGCAGAGTGAGATGAGAGTACGAGTAGGTGTGTGTGTGTGTGTGTGTGTGTGTGTGTGTGTGTGTGTGTGTGTGTGTGTGTGTGTGTGTGTGTGTGTGTGTGTGTGTGTGTGTGTGTGTGTGTAACATTCATATACAGACAAAATCAAAGGCGTATGTGTAAGAGCAAGAAATAATCAACTAAGTGCGTAGGGTTGACGCTGTGAAGTGACAGTGGCATGGTTGAGGCCAATTCCGTGTCGGTTCGTACAAGTGCCGTATTCTCATCAGCATGGAAGGCTTCCCAGCACCTTTTCCTTTCTGATTTATTTTACCTATCACACCTTCTCTTGTATGTAATTTATATTATAACGACACAGATGGCATATATAGCATAAAAAAATGCATTAACGGAGCAGAGATAGGCATTAAGAAGTTGACGTGTTGGTAAGCCTTACGGCCCCTTACCACATCAATCCTCAACATCGTGAACCCTTTCATTATGGCGGCATCATTTTATCCTGCTCTTGTTATCCTCACACGAGTTTATTTAGGAGGAAGAGGGTAATGAAGCCTAACATTTGTACACTGATTTTCCCATGTTTCGACTCACCGCCGTCATCATCAGGAGTTTAAAATAACGGAGGTGAAAATTACTGCTTTGTTTAGAATTAATGCTGTAGCAGGGAATGCAACTGTTCTATTACCTTGTGTTTTACCATGTCATTTGAACTCTAATCGAAGTAATAATTTTAATTTCTGTTGTTTCAGGATTCTGTGATGACTTGATAGTAAGTCGAAACGTTTTGAAGAATAAATATGATTTTCTAAGCCCTGATTATCCCCTACCTCCTAAAATTACGACCCCTGAAAAACAAGACAGTACCATATTTTATTCAATTTCGAAAGCGTTCTTGTAGTGAAAGGGTCAATGAAGGCTATATCGAACCCCTCCAGTGCCAAATGTCTCCCTCAAGTTGCATAAAATCGTATGAAGCCAGCAGAACTACAGTAAAGAGTGCGTCACGGTATTTAATGGGTTAAGAATGAAACCAACCAAACATCATGGGTTTCACAGTGGTTATTTGGCAGTTGTTCCAACAATGTTCATGCACATAGGTTTGCGCGCCCACCATCCACGTGGCCATAGGTGAACAGGCAGGCCAAAACAGAGGAATGAGGGTGCGTGGTCAGCAGCTCAATTTTGGGACTAAGCTGAATTATCGCTGAGCCGAGCAAAGTCATCTTCCATAGGCTGGAATTAGGTACGAAATCTTTTATTCTCGGCCAAAAAAGTCGTGGCAGCTTAAGGATGGCTAGGCGTCCTGGGGTTGTCTTGAACCCAGAAAAATCGCCCAATATTAACCGAACTATAATTCAAAGTAGAAAATTCGCAGCTACAGGATGCATAAAAAGGGGGCGAACGTGGAAGCGGATCTTAGACAGGGAAAAAAGCATGGAGAATCCAGGGGAAAATAACAGAACCCGCAGGAAATACCAATAAAGAACAACGAAGATTAGAGGAATGCAAGAGCAGAGGAGAAGCGAGACAGGAAAAAAAAAAAAAAGTGAAAATACAGAACTCAAAGAATAATAAAGATAAACATGAAACCGCAAGGATGAGAAGAATGCAAGAGTGGAGAGGAGTAAAAAGCCCCGGTCAGGAAAAAGACTGCTAGGGAAGACATGAAGAGAAAGGAAGAGGAGAGGAGAGGAGAGGAGAGGAAAGAAAAAAGGTCCGGTCAGAAGAAGAGATTGCTAAGGAGTTAATTACAAGGCAAAGGATGATAAAAGGAGAGGGTGAGGAGGAAGAGGGATGGGACCGGTGGGCAGGAGGGAGGCAGATAACGAGAGGCAACCATGGCCAACAGGAACTGCACGGAGGAGGAGGAGGAGGAGGAGGAGGAGGAGGAGGAGGAGGAGGAGGAGGAAGAGGAGGAGGAGGGGGAGGAGGAACAATCGAGAGTAGGCAAGCATGAAGTGATTAGCGGCACAGGAACGCCATTTTGATTTTTTAATTCTTGCCGCCACCAGACGATTTCACTCAGCCTTGGGGGGACGTCCGGGATTACAGGGATTACCGAAAGGAACTGGGATGGTGGAAACTTACAAGTGTAGGGCAGGCATACATGGAATCGTCATCAGACTAGGAATCTATGAAGCGATCCTAGTATTCCCTTTTTCATATTCTATTCCTACCACCTCCATAAGATTTTATTGGGGCGAGTGAGTCACTGGAGCCTGAGTGTTAATGGATGAAACTTGTGAGGACGAACCATTTGTGTACGACTGGCATGCATGGAGTGCTTACCGGCCGAGGAACTGATGTCGACTCTAGTATTAACCATTTTCTGCCAAGGACTTTTTTACTTCGCTCGTGCTGCCCACGGATTTTACTCTGCTTGCGGGAGTTTATTCGAACTGGGGGGGCTACAGACAACCTTCTTTAACGCCTCACTACTAGGATGCTCTTCTAGGCTAAATAAAATCGTCTGGTAATTGCAAGAACCAAATATAAAAAACGTCCTCGGGCTGACAGGGGAGAAGAGAGAGAGAGAGAGAGAGAGAGAGAGAGAGAGAGAGAGAGAGAGAGAGAGAGAGAGAGAGAGAGAGAGATCGCCAAGATAAAAGAAAGACCCCTCAGTTTCTGAGAGTCACATGTGAAACCAGAGATGACACGGTTACAACGAGGGTTTCGTTTCTCTGCCTTGTACTGCTCTTGTAGCGCGGCATGCAGGCTAACCACAGCTACAGTACGTTTATTCTAACCTGACAAAGATCCCCAAGCCCTTTAAGTTTAGCTGATGTCCAAGTGTAATCGCACTGGAGGATCGATTTCATTAATAAGCGAAGGGATCCATTCCTACCTCGCAACTATTGGCTCATCGAATATCATGCAAATACGACTCAAGCTGTTAGTGTGGCTCGGTTTCATCAACTGAAAACAAACAGACTATAATACTCACAATTGTTGCAGGGATGACTGGCAGAAATTGTGGGCTTGCACACAGCTTGGCCCTATCAGCTTAAGTATGCGACCGGTAATCTGAAAAAAAAAAAGTAGAAAGAAATAAGAGGAGAGGTGGTAGAGGGAGAAATGATGCAGACATCTGGGGAGGGAAGCGAAGAAGAAAAGGAGAAATACTCCTGAGATGAAAAGGGATGAGAAAGATGAGGAGGATGAAAGAGATGATGAGGGGGAATGGAAGGAAAGAGGGAGACGAGAAGAATATGATAAAGACAGAGCAAATGATGGAAAGGGAGGACAGAGAAAGAAAGAAGATCACAACAGACGGAGAAAGATGTGGAAAGGGAGGAGGAAGAGAGGATAGAAGTAGAGATGGAGTATGGGTGCAAGGCAAACTGGGAAGCAGATGGAAAGTCGGAGCAGGAGTGAAAAGGAAGAAGGGAAGGAGGCGACGGATTAGATGGAGTACAAGGTGGAAAGAGATGAAAAAGAGAAGGAATGTCAGGTAAAGTAAGATACGGGAAGGAAGGAAAAAAGAAGAATACATGAGGAGAAATAAGTGGAGGAGGAAGAACACGACGGCTGGAGCAGGAGGTGGAAAGGGAGGATGGAAAGGAGAGGATGGTATAAACTGAGCAAAAGGTGGAAATAAAGATGAAAGAAGAGAAGGAAAAAGATGGAATGGGGTGGAAAGGCGGGGAGGGGGGAGGAGAGGAGGGGAATTAAACAGATGCAGCAAAAGGTGGAAATGGAGAATACGAAGAGATAAACAGGAGAAACTGGTGAGTCTAGTTTAGGATCGCGCAGATGAGAATGCAAGTGAAATTAAAGAAAAGCATAAATCGAGAGGAAACAAGGACGTGTCAGATATCTTCAATGTTATTCCTGCTGCTGCCAGACGATATAAATCAACCAACGACAAAGGGGAGGAATCAATGAAGGTTATATTTAACTCCTCTATATCGAAAAGTCTCTCCATATGAGTAAAAATCATCTGGTGATAGAAATTACAGAATAGCCATTACGTCAGCAGAGTGAAAGGGTTAAGAACATGTACCAAATCTGTTAAGAACACGTACTAGACCCTGTCAGCTGTCATCGTTTAATTTCTGTGGGCCGCATACTAGGTGACCAACTCTACCTGTTCTTTATATCTTTTTAATATCGACAAAGGTTGATCCAGTAACATACAAGAGGTTACTGAGGTGTAATGTGCAGAATAAATCGCTAAGGAAGAGGTGTTACGGAATCTCCAGAGCCACTCAGAATACGACCCTTCCTGAGAATGGTGGAATTTCGCCCATATTCTCTTGAGGTCAAAAAAATTCCTTGCAACCTCCTCTTTTGCGATTTAATTTTTTCTGTTATCCGGCGTCTGTTCTATATCGACATCGTTTGCAAAGACAGTATAAAAACAAGAGATTTAACATGCCATATTACTGTATATACGGCCCCCTGATATCTACAATAACCCAGTGCAGTTTTCATCTATCTCCCCAATCATCATCATTTTCTCCTCCTTACCTTCCTCACCACCATCACCACTACCACCACCATCATCACAAACGGCCTTCCCAGGGCCAGTGCTTCCCACCTGCATCATCATTCACACCACAACCATCCACCACCACTACCATCATTACCACCACCACCACCATTATCATCACCAGCCTAATAACAATCCGCGTACCCAACCCATCACCATTCACACCACGACTTCTGCAACTACCACCACCACCATCATTACCACCACCACCACCATCATTACCACCACCACCATCATCATCAACACCCTAACAACCCTACGCGTTCCCAGTGCCAATGGTTTCTGTGGGGCATCGCCATTCCCTCCACGCCCCCAGCTCAGCGGCGGTTTGCATTTTACAGTACACGCCCATTAGTTGTTTGCAAGTGTGAAGGGGCTGCGGGTACAGCATACACATGTACTCCATGTCACTTTTACTTAATTAACAACGATAGATAGTATATTCAAAGAGATGTTGCTTCCTCTGAGTCATCATTTACAAGTTCCCTTCAGATAGCTTATACCTTCAAGTTAACGTTCATCGTCCAAGATATACTGATGCAATATATGAATCACTCAGATTAATTGAAAAATGAGCAGTTTAAGTTAATAAATGTGAGTGAGTTTGATGTGGGCACAAAGTCTGAATTCAAAAGACGACACTACTGAGAGGGTGCGGTGCTACAGTACAAACGGGGGAAGTGGTGGCGTAGTAGACCCGCAAGTGGGCTGGGGACAGTGGAATGGAAAATCCCACCTAGGCTGTTGCAGGAAACAGTTTCAGGAATTGAATGTCTATAACAAGCGCTTTACCGATACTCTGTAAGGCTTCTCCAATGTCATAAAAACATCTCCACTGTTACCATCACACCAGATATGAATGCTATGCCCGTACCACACACTCTCACACTGAAGATGCTGAGTATCAGTGGTCAAGTGACGGCCCGGGCACAGACTCCTGGATGTTGTATGTGGAAAGTGGACCCTGGATCCTGAATTAAAGGTCCATGTTGGATGTTACGGCATATTAGATAGAGACAATCATAAAAGTTTAATATATGCACCTCATGACCAGAGACTATAATTAATTATGCACTCCTAGTTTATTATGAAACCGCACACACACACACACACACACACACACACACACACACACACACACACACACACACACACACACACACACACACACACACACACACACACACACGGAAGTCAATTGCCGCCCCTTGCACTGCTTAATCTCCGCTGGCAAGCACATTTTTACTTACCCGGAGATCCACCTGCAAAATTTTCTTCTCTCCCACAACCCACCACAGCCCCCACTCCCAACGTCCAACAATCTCTCTCTCTCTCTCTCTCTCTCTCTCTCCAACACAGCTTCCACACGCATTTCACACCCTACACTGCAGAAGCCTTTCACACCTGAAGCTATGTTGTGTGAAGCAGGGTTGGGGTCGGGTCACTCCTTCATTAACAGACAGTGGTGTTCTCTGGTCTTGCGGATCATGTTGCCCTTTATATTCCGTAAAACACGATTTGTATGTTCTTGGTTGAGCTGCCCGTCAACGTCAATCGTGTGCAAACCGGCCATTACAGTATATACAAGTACATGGTCTGATTTGTGTTCAGTACCGAGGCCTCTCTTCTCGCGGACATAAGAGCTGAATATATTACTGAATTTGAAAGCGTTTGAGTATGAATTAAACCTCTGAATTACAAATGTCTCTCGCAGTATGAATTAAACCTCTGAATTTCAAGTGTCTCTCCCAGTATGAATTGAAACTGAATTAGAAGTGTCTCTCCCATGCTACAAAATATCGTTCAGCTTTTACTGGAAACTATATATGCAGAGATTTCGGGTTAATATATTTATTATGCATACGTATTAATGATAATTAGTTCTACTGTCTATCCACTTCTTTGTTACTCATTTTTTCGTCTCGTTCTCCACCAATCTCTCTTCCTGGCCCTTTACTCTCTAACTTCCCTTATTTCTCTCTTTTCCTCCACTTCGCTCTTTTTTTTTCTCTCTCTCTCTCTTCCCAACCATCTACATCACCTCTCAAACCTTCCTCTCCGCCACTCTTTCCTTTCTTTCCTCTTTCCTTCCTTCCTTGTTTCATTTCTCTCTCTTTCCTCCCTCATCCTCTGCCTATCTGGCACTCTTCCTCACCCTACTATCCGCTCTCCCCATTCTACTCTCCCTCATGCAGTTCTTCCTCCCCCCTCACACACTCCCCTTTACCTCCCTCTTCTTTTCTCCCCCATCCCAATCCCTCTCCCTCTTCCTCTTCCCACTCCTCATCTCTCTTCCAACACCTTCCTCCCTCCCCCTCCCTTCCTTCCCACCCCCATTCCTCAGTCTCCCTTACTTCTTCCCTTCCCCTTCCCACCCCTCATCATTCCTTCTACACATCTCCCTCTCGCTCTCCCATCCTCCCCATCACCATCCACCAGTCTCCTCCCTCTTACTTCCCCCTGCCCCACCCTCACCTACACCCTGCCCCCTACCCTCCGCCACGGCTGCTACTAACAGCGTTTAATGGTACTAATAAGGTGGTGACTTGTTAATACCTCGCCCTCTTTAACAACGGCTCGCTGACATTGCTCTCTCTCTCTCTCTCTCTCTCTCTCTCTCTCTGCGCCTCCACCTGTTACTTGCCTCTCATATTAACCCTTTGGCTACGAGATGTCCTTTCCTGGCCGAAAAAGATGGCATGAAGGCAGTCAGAATAAGCTAGAAAAATCGACGAGGTGAAAGAGGCAGTGGAAGTTATTTGTATTCCCTCAATCATTTGTTTTTTTATTGAATAAGATCACCTGGAGGTAGCAAAGAGAGAGAGAGAGAGAGAGAGAGAGAGAGAGAGAGAGAGAGAGAGACAGGCAGACAGACAGACAGAATCATGCTGGCAGTGAGGTGAATAAAACAGGAAGTGGTGGAGTCATGTTAATGTACAAGCCACCACCTTCCCCGTGACAAACTGTTTAAGGCTACTCTGAAAAACGCCACTTGTTTGTGCTCCTTGCCACAGCACCGACCTCAAGAAAAACAGAACCAAAGTTCCAAAATAAGGAAATATTTAACACTTACTCTGCGGTGAAGTTTGTTTTATTTCCTACTCAATTTCATTTGTGCTCCTGCCAGACAGTATCACTCACTGCGGAATAAATGGGATAATAAAGGCTTCATCTAACCCTTCCAATTCCAAAAATCTTTCCGACATTGACTTAAACACGTTGTCGATATCGTGTAGAAACTAACAACATAGCGTTATAATTTGTTTAACTTAACTTGGTCAAGATTTTCGTTCTTCTGCAGCTGATTTCACGTATTTCAACGATATAAGACCATAACTCTAAATCCTTTCCATAACGCCACTTTGTCACTCGCGCTATGTTCTTAAGTTGAAACCTTGCTACAGCTCAGCATCCCTCAAGGACAGACGTCAACTCTAGGCCAGGCTTAAGTGAAAGGGGTAAAGCAACATCAGCAACATTTAATGAAGCATCATCACTCCCTACCCACAGCACTCCCGGCTCCCATCTCCCTTCTAATACACCCCCTTCCCTCCAACTTCTCCTCCATACATTCCCTGCTGCCCCCTTTCTCATGCACCCCCTGATCCCAGTTCCCTTTCTCATACATCCCGGTCCACCCCTACTTCCTCCCTTGCTGATATCCCTCTACTCTGCTTTCCGCTGTAATTTTCCACGTTTACCCACCGTTCCTTCCTGTGCTTCGTCATACCCTGCCATCCCTGCCTGTCACCCTTGCCTTCCTACATTGTCTGTCCTTAGTGTCATCATATCAACCCTCTTCCTTTCCTACTTGTCTGTCCGCTTGCCTGATTTTCCTGTCACCCTACCATTATTGCCTATCATCCCAGCCTTCCTGCCTACTACCCTACCCTGCCTACCTTCCTGCCTGTCCTGTCACCCTGCCATCCTCTCCTCCCAGCTTTCCTGCCTCCCTCCCTCCCCTGCCTTCCTGCCTGCCTTTCCTGTCACCCTACCATTCTTGCCTCTCCACCCTGTCTTCCTGTCTACCTCCCTACCCTGCCTGCCTCCCCCTGTGCCTACCACCACTCGCCTGGCCACCCTCGGTCCAGTTTCAGCTCATAAACAGAGGCGTCGACCTCACCGCCATTTTTTCTGACCTAACCCGGATGTCGGCCGAGCTGCACAAGTGACCCGGATATAAGACTGGGTTCTGTCTGGGTCCTGAAAGGATTTGGGTCCTGTATATGGGGCTGTATTCTGTCTGTGGGGCTGCGTTTTGTCTGTATTTGGGCTGTGTCTGTGGGGCTGGGTTCTGTCTGGATTTGGGCTGTGCCTGTAGGTGCGGGTTCTACCTGCATTTGGGCTATGTCTGTGGGGGTGGGATCTGTCTGGGTTCTGTCTGGATGTTTGGGTGGACTCTGCTATATGGGCCTGGTTTCTCTTCAAGGTGCCGGGCTGGGATGTGTGTGTGGGACTGAATTCTGCCTGTGACCCGAGTGTGGGGCTGGGTTCTGTCTGTGACCTAAGTGTGGAATTAGGTTCTGCTGGTGACCCGCCTGTGTGGCTGGGTTCTGTCTGTGTGAGTTGGGTTCTATGACCTGGGTATAAAATTAGACTGTTTGTGAGCCGGGTGTGGGGTTGGGTTCTGTTTGTGGGCCTGGTGTGGGGCTGGTCAGTGATGTGACAGACGCACGGATAATGATATGACAACTGAAAAGAAATCGATTAACCCTCTGGAGATCGCGTCGTCTCTCGTACTTACTTCCAGCTAATGTCAGAAGATTTTATTCAGCTTAGTGAGTCAAAGGAGCCTATGCGTTTATGGTCTGCAATATTTTTTACCATGGCAATCTAATGTGGACGGAGCTTACGCTTGAAGCTCTCTATCTATCTGACATTCTGTTTGTCTATCGGATGACAGTAAATTAATAAGATGATCGTAGTCGAATTTTGTGCTGACGCTGTTACTCTAGGATAAGACTAGTTAACAGCGGTGAAAATACGTTAAAGGAAATGGAGGTACTCGTACTTGTAACACTCCCAGGCTCCCGTGACTTACTCTCAGGTGAATATAATCGCCTTTGGTTGGCTGGAATACAGTGCTAAAGTTGTTCCGCCAAGAAAGGGTTCATGGTGACAAAAGTATCTAAGGCTTCCATGACTCGCTCTCTGATGACTAAAATAATCTTGAGTTAGCTGGAATTGAATACTAGGACTTTCGTCAATGGGAAGGTTAATAAAGAGGAGGTGATGTTCTACAAAGGGCCACATTCTCGTGACCCGTACCAGTTTATTTCTCCTTAAGGCACGTCAATATGCTTTTGTTATGCTGTTTATGCAGTCTACTGTATGTTGGTGCTAAAGATGTAAAGGCAAAATATCCAGAATGCAGCATAAATTACTGAAATCTTTATTATCACGATACCGTTGACCTCCATGAATATCATTATGTATGCAGAGTCCGTCGAAAACTCAAGATGAAATGTCATTCTCAGTTTTCCATAACTTACTTTTTAAACTATAGAACGTTTACGTAAAACTGGTGAAAAATAGGTTTTCTGGTTTTCAACGACTCTTGTATAACCAGTAAGTTTACGAAATTGTCTTCAAGAATATGTTTCCCTTGGCTGTAGTAAACTGTCTTTAAAAGCCGCCTTCTTTTTTTTTTTTCCGTTTTGCGTTTACCTTTACAGTTAATTATGGAAAAACTGCCCATAAAAGTTCCACTGATACCTATCAAGATGATCTGCCAGCCTCTCCCCCCCCCCCCTCTCCGTGTAAAGTATATAGGCCTATAAGTTGTGTGGACAAAGTAGAAATATTTTTGAAAACATCCTTGACTGGCGGCAATTAACTTCCACGACTTCTCCATGATTTTCAATGACTCTGGGGATCCTGTCCGGCCCTACCATGATACACAAAAACGTAACAAGTTCCTCATTTACTTGTCATTACCAGTTAATTTATAAAAAAACAAAATCACCCTTAATTATTGTTTTCAGTAAGGCTTGGCTCGAGTGAAATTTATTAACAGGCTACGGGTAGGCATTTTGTTTCTAAGTGGCGTGCTAGATTAACCATTACGGTTTAGGGTACCCTACTATTAAAACCAAGAGGCCAGTTTGATCCCTTCAGCCCCAGCACGTCGCTCTTTGTATATTCTTGTTATTTCCTTACGATTTTAGTTAACTTAGAATACACCTTTCCAACTGGAGGGGTGGGATACAGCTTTCAATAATCCCTTGACTACCAGTGAAGCCTTCTAAGCTGATTTAAAATCGTCTGATAAAAAAAAAACTACCGATCTGAAGGAGGTAGTAACTTCTCGGTACTTAGGAGATAATAAACCTGACTGATAATTATGTGTGGGTGAAACTTAAACAGTGATGCAAGAAGTTAATGCTGTTGTTTACCCCTGCACACCACCACCTGCCTCTGGCACAGGTGATTCTGGGGACGGGAACGCGGGAGGGGGACTTTGTGTTTCCCATCCCCCCACCCCCACTTCCCCTGCTGCTGCTGCTGCTCTTTCTCGGTTGCTTTGCTGAGTGCTGACCAAGACCCTGATGTGCTACTTGTAACCCGGATATGTAGTCTTGGGTCTTCTTGCACGGATTTAATTTGGTTGGGTACATAAGGGAACCCGACTACGATGTTTGTGACCCAAATATTGATCTGGGTATTGACTGGAACCCCCCAGTGGTGCTGATTGGAACCCTCTATTGGTGCTGACTGGAAGACTCTAGTGGTGCTGACTGGAACTCTCTACTGGTGCTGACTTGAAGACTCTAGTGGTGCTGACTCCTACTGGTACAGTCTGAAACCCTCTACTAGTGCTGACTGGAATCCACTATTGGTGCTGACTGGAATCCTCTAGTGGTGCTGACTGGAACCTTCTAATGGTGCTGACTGGAACCTTCTAGTGGTGCTGATTTTGCATACTTTACCCCTTCCCTACGACGCCGTATTCCTAACTTTACTCGGGTTACCTTCAGATCATTTTGTTTAGCTCAGGGGAGACTACTTAAACAGGACGAATTAAATGCAGCCTGCATTAACACATTCACCCCAAGGACGCAGTTCTTAATTATTTATTTATTGTGCTGTGTCCTGCCTATTGTGTTCGGCTCTAGAGACCTTTGGAACTGGAGGGGTTAAACAGCCTTCACTCATCAGCTCGGTGCCGATACGAGAAATCTTTCAGAAGTTCAATGAAATTTTCTGAGGCAGCAAGAGTATACTGTGTGTGACCAGAATATTTACCTTTCGGTCCCATGATATATTTAGGAAAATTATTCATGCTTCTACCTGCCAGTTTCATTCGGTATAGGGACACACTTCTAGTAGTGAAGGAATTAGTAAAGGTTATTTCTGACTCCTCCAGTTCGAAACGTCTCTCAAAACCCAAATAAAATGGTCTGGAGGTAGGCAAGAACTAAACATGAAATCATCGTAGTGAAGGTGGTATTGACGCCGGCCGCTGGGTTTGCTGGATGCTGAGTGACACCCGTCTATGTTCACTGTGACCCGGATATACCTGTGCTGGATAGTCTGGGTGCTGACTAAAACACGGATGTGATATTGGGCTTGCTAGGTGCTGAGTGTGACCCAGATAGTGGTGCCGTGTGCTGTTTGTGACCCAGACGAGGTGTAACAGTGCTGGGCTCACCGGGTGCTGACTGGAACCCTGTAATGTTTCTGGGCGCTATTTGTGACCTGGATATAAGGTTGCTGGGTTCGTCAGGTGCTGACTGGAACCCGGGGTATGCTGCCAGTGACCAGGATATATCTGAGTTCGTGGGGTGCTGAGTGGAACCCGGATGTGCGAGGCTGATGCTGCTGACTTGCTCTTTGTGTCGACCCATTAAAAAACTAGGCTACAACTTGAATTGATTTTCTATCCTGTTCTTTCACCAGTTCAATGCTTTCGTTATCTCACTCTCGATTTTTATTTTCGTTTTCTCTTCACTTGCTCTTGTTCATTTACCAGTTTATATTTTACCATGGTAAATGTAGGCCTGTTGTTTACATCTCTGCCCATCTTAAAAACTGTACCCATGTCTACCAACTTATTGACTGTGTGTGTGTGTGTGTGTGTGTGTGTGTGTGTGTGTGTGTGTGTGTGTGTGTGTGTGTGTGTGTGTGTGTGTGTGTGTGTGTAGATCAATCCGTCGTTTGTATATTTTGATCTCAGGGAGGGCAAACGCGCATTTCCACCCAGATATCCACCACTTTTTCGTTTTAATTTGTGCTTGTAGTTTGTCTCCCAGTTTAGTTGGTGCCTGAGGGATGGAGCGTGAGGAGGTGCGAGTTACGAGGGGGAGAGCGGGTAGTGGTGGAGTGTCAGGGACTGTGTTTAGATGCGGCCACTGAACACCACACTTAAATACTGTACATGATACACCTGTGTGTGTGTGTGATTTATATAGATAGATAGATAGACAGATAGATATAGATAGATAGATATAAGAATCTTCATACAAAGTAAAGTCACTGCTACCAGGATTTTTTTTTTTTTTTAGCCAGAAATGTAAAACCTGTCAAACCAAAAAAAAAAAAAAAAAAAAAAAATCAGGGCTGGATTTACGAAAGACAATCTGTTCAGTTGCCCTGGGTCCTCCACCGCAGGGAGTCTCCACCATCCACATGTGAATTAGTCTGTCACTAAATGCTGTAATATGATCAACACTATAATGAATAAGGCTAGCCTTAGGGGGGCACGAGAAATTATTTACTGATTTCAGTTTGCAGTCAGAGGCCACCTTTAACATTATCACAATATCTTACTTTCAAAGGCTTGGTTGGCCTAAGCTACAGTGGCGTGTTCTGCAAACTTTGGTTTATATACAAGGCTACAATGTCACCTTTACTCCATACTAAACACATATTGCCATACGGTCTACTGACGATCATAGAAACTATATCTTATATTTTGTATAGAGAGGGAATAACAACCTTTCCACAATTTGGAGGGGAAAAAATAACACTAAGAGATAATACGTGCTTTCAGATTTATGGCATTCAATAAATCAACGACAGTGATGGCAGGGGCGTCCACCAAGGTCCTGCCTGGGGCCTAAACGATTTTAACCGGCTCGCCCAGAGAAATTCTCTAATATTTTATTCTTGCAACCATCAGACTATTTCATACTGTTTGGGGAGACTTATTCCACCCGGGAGTGTTAGACAGAGTCTTGACTAATCCCTACGCTGATAAAACTCCTCCTAAGCTGGTTCAAATCATCTTGTGGTAGCCTGGTGAAGAAAGACATCATCGTAGTGAAAGAGTTTATGCCGGTCCTGGATGAGAATGTCCGTACTGTGTGGCGGGGTTGTAGGCACACGTTAAAGGTAACTCTAGATTAGTGCAGCGAGTCCATAAACTAGCATCTGAACCGAATTATTTCCACCAAAAGGACCCATGTGTTATTCCTTTAGAACCTTCAGGGCCACAACTAAAAGATACGCGGCTAGAGCAAAAGTTGGCACAATCTTCGGGCAAAGTCTTATATTATCTTCTATACTGTACAGCCTACTACATACCAATGCTGTTTCCCCTCTAACGGGGGGTAGCCAAGACAGGACGACACACTCACCAAAATACTCATCCACACACACACACACACACACACACACACACACACACACACACACACACACACACACACGTATCTTCTACGCCAGAAACAAAACTCAATCCACCATAAAGCTTTGCTCATTTCTGTATCTATCTGTGTACTATTCTTTATGGCTTTAGAGTATTCGTAACGTTACACTTCTTTTATTACCGAGTGCTTTCGCGTATCAATATCCTCTTGTGTAATTAACGAAAACCACGTCGATATTCAAACGATACAAATTACACGTAAGAAAATGTTTAGACGTAATATGAAAAAAAAAAAAAAAAGCTTCAGCGAAAGTGCTCTGATGCATCTTACGCCACGCAGAATAGGGACCTGTATACAACCACTATGTACTACGTTATGCGATGGGTGGCCCGTGATTGTGAGCTGTGACTGATTGGCACCAAAATCGAATCACTGTTTCCCAAACCCACCCAAAATATATGAGCCAATTTTGATTCCACAGCAAGGCATTCATGAGATATTTTACTATGATAAATACGTACACAAATAATTACACGGGAACGAAATCAGTGACAATAATTATGCACTTGGGGTCACTGACAACCACCACAACACTTGCAAAATAAAGATCAACAAAAAACTACCCACAATATAAAACAGAACCAACAACAATAAATAAATCAATAAATACGAAAAAAACAGGGATCAGGCTAATACTACGCTAAAACCAGGCTGTCCTCTACCGGTATATAACCTGATCCTTTATACAAACTAGCAAGGTAAGGAGCACGTATGAAAGAGAGAGAGAGAGAGAGAGAGAGAGAGAGAGACAGAGACAGACAGACAGACAGACAGAGTGAGGAGTAAGGAAATATACAGTAAAGGATTAAGCTATAAAGACAGACAGCTGCTGGTGTGGGAGGGGTACATGCTAAACAGGGTGTCACTTCTGATGTCTTTACCCTGCGACTTAAGCCACAAGGGTTCACTAACCACCACGACTTGTGCACACCTTGAGCTAGGTTAGGTAGGCACACCGAGCCACCTCACAGCACAAAACAGAGAGAGGTAGACTGGTAGACGGGTTTATGCAGGTATATTACACACACACACACACACACACACACACACACACACACACAAAGATAACGCCAGCTTTAAATTCCCCAGCACTGGTGTTAAGACGTCAAATATCCTACCAGACAACACTGCTTATGAAACTAATTAACCACTATGAGGGCAAAAAAGAACTGGATGACACAGCTAGATATGAAGATTAACTGATATATAGGTAGGCTGACAGACAGACAGATAGAAACTAATGTATCAAAAATCTGTAAAGATTTTCCAATTACTGGGTCAGGTCTATAAGCAGGAGAAGCACACATTGAGCTAGGTCATGTCTGCCCAGTGAACCACCACCTCCCCGTCCACCACCAGGACTCCTCCACACTACATCACCGTTAATGGCCACGACAGGTACTCAGTCCACCCGGCCAAGCACCTTGTTTGTGATCAGGGCCATTTTACACACACACACACACACACACACACACACACACACACACACACACACACACACACACACACACACACACACAACTACTTATTACAGTACTTACACGTGATTCTTCATCTGCCCTCACCCCCACCCCGTGTGTGTATGAGGAGAACTCTCTCTCTCTCTCTCTCTCTCTCTCTCTCTCTCTCTCTCCTGGAGAGAGAGAGAGAGAGCGAGAGATGGGAGGGAGGGCATAAAAAGCTGAAAAAAGCATACAAGACAAGTGAAAGATAATATACAGAAGAAGGGAGGATGAAATGGAAGACAGGTAAGGCGGAAAGAGCAACAGGAAGGCGGAGGAAAAGGAAACTATGAAAGGGAGGGAGGGAGGGCGTGAGAAAGAGAAGGAAACGGTGAGAGGGAGTGAGGGAGGGGAGGGCGGGCGAGAGGGTGCAGGAAAATTTCAAGGCTCCTCCCGATACCCTGACCTGCACCACAGCGCCAGGACTTGCGCTCCTGCTCCTGTTGGTGCCACATTCACAAACTTTCGTGAGCCTGAGCTGTGGGGAAGTGCTTGTTTACTCTCTTACCTTCACTTCAATAGCTACCACACGACTCTTGATGAAACTGGAGCAAAAATTTAAGGTGAACAATACGGAGGACCAGAATGATGAATGGTAACATCAGATTTGAAGGGGATTTTGTGCCTCTGAAAAACAGTTAAGATCCCTGGTACATACGACGCCGTAGTATTTAAGGCCAGTCTCATAAACTTTTTACGAGGACGTGTAAGGCTGGTTCCTATTTTGCCATCCCTCAAGTGCTTAGACAGGGGTCGTGCTTGCTTGCTGGCTGATTCAGTGGAGGATAGGACTTTAACTACCTGCATGTTTAAAATGCCGACAAGGACGTAACGGGCCACACCTCCAGCCTCACTGCCTCCTTGTTTCCTTGTGCTTTCTTTTGTGTCTCCAGTCCCCCCCCCCCTCTTTTTTTTATTTACCTGTACCCTGCCTACACAATGATGCAATGGTGTTCTCTCTCTCTCTCTCTCTCTCTCTCTCCCTGTTTGAGGTTTCCTGCATGTCTGAATCAGTCCCCCACCTGCATTGTTCCCCGTTTCCGCCAGTACTCAGCTTCCGTGCTCTCTGAAATACTCACACAGGTACTGAAGTTACGTAATATACCATTCACCACAAATCCCATATCCCCTATCTCTCCTTTCATTTCGCTTTTTGTTTGTCCTGTCCCCCCCCCCTTCTCTCTCTCTCTCTCTCTCTCTCTCTCTCTCTCTCTCTCTCATCCAACTCCCTCACTGCTGCTGCTACTGCTGTATCGGTCCGAGGGGGAGTTGGCTTCTAAGACTCCACAGAGGGTCAACCAAGAAGTGTTTACATTTTGCCTCCAACGTATCTTCATATTAATTAATCCACACATGATTTTATATATCCCAGGAAATGTCTCCAGACCTACAAGGGTGAATGAAGTCTATATTGAACTCCTTCTGTTGAAAAAAATCTCTCAATTAAAAAAAAAAAAAAAAAAAAAGCGTCTAATTGTGAAAGGACTGATGAATGCCATTTTACTGTGAACCCTTCCAGCTGGAGGTACGTCTCTCCTCGGCTGAATAAAATCGCCTGAATGTAGCAAGAATTACAAAAAAAAAAAATCTGGTTGTTGCAAAGGGTTAAACATGTTCCAACAGTCTCCAGAGGTAAGATGAATAAATTATGAACCTCGTCTGACTGCAAGGACATCACATTTTTCACTGTGCTCTTGCTACCTTCACACGATTACATTCAGTTTTCAAAATAGGAAGTTAGATGAAGTCCTCGTTTACCCATTGATTACTAGGGTCTCTTCAAGCCAAATAAAATCGTCTGACGGCAGGTACGTTAAATAAAAAATCATCTGGCTGTTAACAGGGGTTCACAGTGCGCCTGGCCCCCTGTCGCGTTACTGCTTGCCAAATTTGACAAAGGCGAGTGCTTGCAGGGTCGACGAGATTTTAAGAGTCAGCTAGGCCTGACAACATTCAACTTGTCCCCCCTTCCCCCTTGTTCCCTTTCCTCCTCTCTCCCCCTTCCTGCCTCCTCCCTCTTTCATCCCCGGTCCTTCTTCCTGCTATTCCTGGGAGGGTCACTGGTTGGGGTAGGTTAAGGTAGTGTGCCTCGAGTGAGCATTTTCTCATGAGGTGTTTCCTTTAATACCCTAGCTGGAGCCTAGGCCTTGCATTGGTTTCATCCCCAGGAGGTGAATGGAGGATTTTTCCATCATGTAATGCCATTATGGGAAGTAGACTAATATAATACCCATAATTATGCTGAACTACGGCAACCCAGCCTCGGGGCCCTGCACTGGCAAGGGATAATATGAAATTGTTACTTTTACTCATTCCTTGTGAGGATGTCCTTCTTACTTTATTCTTGCTACTGCCACACGATTATATTCAATCCAAGTGAAGAGGTTAATGAGTGTTATAAGTCCTCCAGTTCGAAGATTCTCCCCCTCACCTGGATAAAAGCATCTGGCGATAGCAATAGGAAATTTAGATGGCGTGCTCGGGATGAAGGAGTTAAGGACGGTCTTTCAGCTTTTTAACCTTTCAGCTGTTTAACTTCTAAGCTGTTTCACCTCTTAGCTGTTTCAACTGTTAGCTGTTTCACCATTCAGCTGTATCACCACTCTCCTCTTTCACCTCTTAGCTGTTTCACCACTCAGCTGTTTCACCTCATAGCTGTTTCACCTCACAGCTGTTTCATCTCTCAGCTATTTCACCACTCAGCTGTTTAACCAGTCAGCTGTTTCACCACTCAGCTGTTGCACCTCTCAAATGTGTGTTGCACCTCTCAATTGTGTTGCCTGCGCGTGGTGTTCGGGTCTTTCCTCCTGCTGCCTCGTCATCTCCTTGGCTTCATTAGCCTGGTTGTGGTGGGTGACAGCTAGGCCGGCAGTTTTTATCTCATCTTGTTTTTCAGACTGGCTCGACGTTTCTTCCTTCTCCCACTCAAGGTCTTTATCCTGTTTCTTATGCCAACAACTTCGTTTGTTTTTACAGTACCAAGGCTGTTTTCTTAATTTCTCTCTCTCTCTCTCTCTCTCTCTCTCTCTCTCTCTCTCTCTCTCTCTCTCATTTTCTTCTCTAATTTGTTTCTGTCTGTTCTTATAATACCTATGTTTTCTTTTTTTGTATTTTTCTTTTTTTCCCGCTACTTGCAACTTAAGTATTCCAATAATTTCAGTGTGAGGTGGAATCGTGGTTCAGGAAGCCTGAATGTGTGGTTGATTGTAGAATGATCCAGTGATATATTCTCTTTTAGTACTTTCCCATTCCTTCTTTCTGGATCTTATCTCACCCCATCTTCAGGAGGGAAACAAGGATGATGATGATGATGATTAATGATGATATTATACGGACCAAAACTGCTGTATCTTAAGAGTCAACAACTTTTCTCTCGGATGGTAAAATTTTTGTATTTGACAACGCCAGGCCATTCACCGGGCTGTCGAGTTTAGGATCTTCATCAAGTATAAAACACGCACACACACACACACACACACACACACACACACACACACACACACACACACACACACACACACACACACACACACTTCCGCCAGCCAGTCCCCCGCTATAGCCTGTCCGTCGTATCCCAGCGTGGCCGCGTTATCTTAAGGCAGGTGCAGTAAGGTGGGCTGCATAGACAGGAGGACAGACTTAAGAGACACACGCTGCCGGACAGTCCCCCGTGTTAACTCCAAGCCGGTTCTCGAGACCTAACCACTCTCAGGTGCTGCATTCATAAACTTTATTCAACTAACTCTCTCATGATAGCAAAAACTCTTATTTCTCCATTCCCACTGCCCCTCTGACGCTTAGGAAATTTACAGTTCCCCATTCCCCTTGCCCGTCTCACGTTTTGGAAATTTCCAGCTCTCCAACCCAGCTTACCATCTCATGTTTAAGAAATCCCTATTATTTCATTCTAGCTAACCTCAGACGATTTTATCCTACTTGCAGACTTTCTAGACTTTAACCCTCTCATGTTGGCGTAAACTCTAGTACTCTATTCCAGGTAAGCCAGACGATTTAATTCAGCTGAGAGTAATAAAAGATGTCTGTGGATGTTAATAATGTCACCGCTAACCCTATCATGGTTGGGACAACTCTTTTACTCCGAGGACCTAACCTGGGTTATTCTTGTGGTTACCAGGTGATTTTATTCAGCTTACGAGACCTTCCCAATAGTGAACGAGATACTGACGGCTACAAGTACAGATCCAAAAAGTCTGTCTCAAAGTGATGGTAAATGTGTGGTGAAAGCAATGATAAAAACATAGTGTGGTCTATACCGTATATAACCCCTTCCTATACACTCCGCCCTTCAATTTGTCGTGTGTTTTTTCTTATGCCAACTGACACACCCATGCCCACACCGGCAGACTGCGCCGTCCCTGAAACACATAGAATACCTCTACGTGTTGCTAGTGGAGTGTTATTTATGGACCACACCTTGTACAATACGTCATCGTGGTGGAAGGAATAATCTAGGCCAAATCTGACTTTACTAAATCGAAACTCTCCCCTGTGCTAAATAAAATCACCGTTAATGGCAACAAAAAATGTGTCATGGTGTTGAAGGGACCAAGATGTTTAAAGTTTATATATAACAGCGGTGAGGACAATGCACCGGTTCACAATCAGATTTACGAGCTAAACTTTAACACCTCGCAGATAACTACCGACATAAAAGGTCTTCCCTCCCCAGTTCACTTCTATATATATTTACGCCTCATTGTGTTCCTATCAGAATATCTGCCTAAGCAACTCCCATGACACACAGCATTTAGGAGGCATTTCTGTTTTACCCTTATTACCTTCAGACGCCGTTATTCATTTTAGAAGAGACCACTCGAGCAAGAGGGGGTTGGATATAGACTTAGGCATTTCACAACGACTGCTTAATGAAATCGTCAGATAAAATCGTCTGGAAGCAGGAAGAAATACAACGAAAAACATATTCTCGGGATGACAGGGATAAACAGACAACAAGACTTCCCAATATCGCAACCCCTTCGTACCAAGATGTAATTTTCGTCGTATTCCTGCTACCCCACCGCCAGACGATTGTTTTTAATTAGAAGAGACGTTCCAGCTGGAGGGGTTGGATAAAGCTTTCACCAACTTCTTCATTAGGTGGATGCTCCTGAAGTGAATAAAGTCGTCTGGTCGACGGAAGGGTGAAACAACTAACGTACTCGGGCTGAACTGGTAAAGCTCCTACAGACAATACCTGCTGAAACTCGACGAAACTTTTGGCAACATCTGACCCACCGACTAGCTCAGGCAGGAGGTTCCAGGCTGGTTGAAAACAATTATAGCTAATAAAACCGTACGAGCTGTGCTATTACTTTTAAGGCTCATTATATCCCGCTAGTTATACACTTAAAACAGTTGCTGAGGAGCCTGGGTGCTCGTTTTACTGCCATTATACGTGGGGTCACCGCTTTGCCACCTTTTTTTTTGGCTTTCTTTCATTGAGGAAGGCGAGAGTGACTTATCTGAACTTGGAACAGGATTCACAGGCAAGTTACTACCTACTGTCTCTCGTTTCTAAGACCTGCTTTTGCTAAAAAGACAAGGAAATGGTAGGCGGGGGCGCCCACGATCCACACACTTTATTTAGTTCTACTCCCAAGTGACTCTACATTGAGTTACAAGCCAAATGATCTCTTGTTGCCAAGAAAACCATTAAGTGATGGATGAGCGAATGGTGATTTATGCTGTAAAGTCCTGGGTTAAATAGCCTACCTCTTCACTCCTAATGGAGCAATTACAGATTCCATGACAGATACCACCGGCAAACAAGTAGAGGGCAATGTTTTCTCACACTTCTTTTTCTCCTCCCAAACATATATTTTAGTCACGAGGTGTGTGTGTGTGTGTGTGTGTGTGTGTGTGTGTGTGTGTGTGTGTGTGTGTGTGTGTGTGTGTGTGTGTGTGTGTGTGTGTGTGTGTGTGTGTGTGTGTGTGCTGAGGGGGCGGTAATAATAAGTTTGTTAGTGAATCTGCTGATAGAAACCGGAACGACGACGACGACCTTACCAAAGAGAGGTAGAGGTCAGTAACTCCCTCCTGCCTCCTCTTCCATCCTTCCACACCCCCCCCCTCCCAATTCCCTCCTCACTCCCTCCTCTTCATCTCCTCCATCTCTCCCCCCACTCCACACCTCTTGTCCTTCCCCTCCCAACCCTCTCCTTCCCAACCTCCTCTACTCTTCCTCCCTCCCTGCTCCCTCCCAACCGTCTCCTTCTTCCCACTCCCTCATCTCATATAAAATCTCAGGCGTTGTTCCGATGTTAGCAACTTGGCTAATCCACTAACTCTTGAACTATGGCTGTCTTTTAGCACTCTTAGGTTCCAATGCTTCGATCTCAGCTGAATAAAAAAAAGAATTGCCATGCGTTCACTAGAATACGATCCTAGAGTTGCCTCGACCATAAAAGGGTTAATGGTGACAGAATTAGCACTCCCAGGCTCCTATGACTCACTCACGTGACTACTGTATAATCACCTGGCGTCAGCCGAATAAAATAAAGAGTTGTACCGACCATGAGAAGGTAAATTCACCAGTAGCATCTATAGACCGGTAAGCACAAGTGTCAGTATGGCTTTGGGTGGAGGTAGTGATGCAATGGTTAGTACATCCAACTCTTAACTAGAAAAACCCAAGTTTGATGTTCGGGCCGGTCAGATTACTGGTGGCAGTGTTGACCAGTGTTTCTTTTCACCCACAAGTATAACCGGGGACATGGATTATTAACCCTTTTAGTACGATGATACATCTTTCTTTCTTCATGCTCCTACCAAGCGATATAATTCAACTTTAGGTTATTGCTCTAACTGCAGAGGTTACACATGACCTTAGCTAATCTCGTCATCGCTACAGATCTAACTTTTAAGAAACGGTCGTAAACAGGAAAAACGAAGAAAATTTGTACCCGACTGTTGTGAGGGACAGAGAACAAAAAAACACCATTAAAATCAGAGTGAAAAGATGCGAGGCCATAAACACCCCTGTTTTACATCGTTATCTCTTCTAATCAGTCTCTTGGAATCCTTGTCTCCCTACTGTCGCTACCCTAAGCTTCCCCCCCCCCCGCCCTCTCTCTCTCTCTCTCTCTGTGCTAAACATTCTTCGTATGTTATCGTCCTTCTCTTCCTGCTGTTAACTAGGCCTATAGGCTATACCTATTTTAATCCTTTACACTTCCCTTCATACGCTTTAGTTTTCCTCCTAGTCGTATTTACTCCTTTCCGCTTCCTCTTGCTCTTCCGTTATTTGCTCCTCTGCACCTCTTGCTTTTCCTCTGCCCAATACTTTCTTCTTTCCTCCATACTTAGTCTTCTTCCTACTTTACTGAACACCTCTTACAATTTCTCCACCTCATTTTCTTTTTTCCATCTCTCCACCACTTCATTTTCTTTTTCCTTTCACCTCATGCCTTTCTTCTTCGCTGCTTCTTCCTCCTCCTCCTTCATTCCCTCACTACCGCATCTTTGTATTTCGTTTATGCGATCTTCACACCTACTTCGTCTCGTCTTATCCACGTATAAGTTCACAAATACCAATAAACCTGCCCATAAAAGTTGCCTAAATCTCAATGAAAACAAAACATCTCCGGAAAACTGCTAGAAAATGTACTAAAGTCCCTACTGTATCGCTAAACCTGCATAAAAGTCTCTATAACATCGCTAGATTTTTTGTTGATAGCCAAAAAATAAATAAAAACTCATTAAATGGAAGTGAATGTCTTTAGATCTAGGAAAAAAAAATCTTGCTCTTTACACCCCCCCTCTCTCCCTCTTCGCATTCGTCTGTCTTCACTCCTTTCATCCCTTTCCAAAGTTCTTCTTCTCTTATCCTCTTTTTCCCTTCGCTTTCTTCTCCTTTCTCCTTCTGATCTCAACGCCTCCCATTTCTTCACACCATTCGTTTTTTTTATATACTATTCCTCCTCCACATCTTCTTCCTCTTCCTTCTCCTCATCTTCTTCCTCTTCCTTCCCCGCATCTTCTTCCTCTTCCTTCTCCGCATCTTCTTCCTCTTCCTTCTCCGCATCTTCCTCCTCCTCCTCCTCCGCTTCTTTTTCTTCCTCCTTCTCCACTTCTCCTTCCCTTTTCCTCGCCACCTTGTCCTATCTACCTCCTTTCCTAATCTAACACAAGAGACCGAGGGGCTTATTGCAAATTTGGAATTCCTGGTTCATTTAGAGACGAGGCGGTGTGTGTGTGTGTGTGTGTGTGTGTGTGTGTGTGTGTGTGTGTGTGTGTGTGTGTGTGTGTGTGTGTGTGTGTGTGTGTGTGTGGAGAGAGTGAGAGAGAGCGTGTGTGAGTTTAACCCACCACCTTAAAAAATATGCAGCGGTACAATAAATGAACTCCTCATCTACGTCTGGCGAGTGCATACCGGCCGATGCAACATACATAAAGCAGCGATCAACAGTTTCTTTACACAACGCTGAAATTCTTATACTTACACTTTACATCTCTCTCTCTCTCTCTCTGAACAATGATTATTTCCGCCGCCTCCCCAAGTTTCAAAGACCAGGCAAATTCCAACATGGTTCGTTTCCCTACATCCCCGCCCCCTCCTCTTCTCCCCCCTCCCTTTAGTTGTATTCTTTTCCCTTGCCTTCCCAGAATGCCTCTTCTCTTTTTCCCCACCCCTCCTCTTTTTCCCTTCCTTTCCCCTCACTCCCCCTGTGCTCCTATTTTCTTTTCCCTCGGTCACTCTTCCCCTTACTCATCCCTACTACCCTCGCTTTCCTCCCTCTACCCCTTATTCCTCTCTAATTACTCCTGTCCCCTCACTCCCCGTCTGTCTCTTCCCTTCTGAGCCCCCCCTAATTCCTCACCTCTTCTTCACCCCCCCCTCCCTCGCCTCCCTGTTTTTTTGTATGTGTCCAACTCTGGGGCATAGAACTGGGTGTCCGCTCCCGAGTTCCCGCAGTCTTCCTACGTGACAAACACCTTCACATGTCATTACTCTGTCGCTGATACCCACTGTCACTAATGAACACTGAACACAAGCTAGGGATGTCTCATTAAGGACTGGTGTATTGGTATTTGCTAGGGTGATTTATAACAGGTCGGTGAGTCTGGGGCAAGATCAGGAAACTCTGCTTTTTAATGATTTTGACATAAACACACTGCTTCCTGCCCCGGCAAGGAGTCGACATGGCGTTCTCGAGGACAGCAAACCATTTCCCTAACCACTTGACCACCACCTCCTGCCTTCTACAGCATGCCTCCACCCCTCCTGGGCTGACAGGGGACTCTGGAGAAAGTGCACCGGGCATGACGCTAATGTGTTCAAAGGCTAGTTTATGACGCACAGAAATTCAGACTGGGGATTATACGTGGTGTGTGTGTGTGTGTGTGTGTGTGTGTGTGTGTGTGTGTGTGTGTGTGTGTGTGTGTGTGTGTGTGTGTGTGTGTGTGTGTGTGTGTGTGTGTGTGTGTGTGTGATGAGCTGTAACAAGAGATTAGCACTAGAACATGGCGATAGTGACGAAGAAGTGCTACAAAAAAGGATGCAGAAGTATGGTGTTCTTATTCTGCCACTGAACTATGGTACACAGGCTGCAAAAAGACGAAAATCTCAGTCAAGTTAAGGTAAACGATCACCTACTGTCAGGGCGATGGAGGAATGGATGAGTCACCCCCAAGGTGAGGGAGTGTGAAATGAGAGGACAGGGAGACGTAAGGAGAGTGTGAGGAATGTGAGTGGTGTTACACGCGGTGATGGATGTGGTGGTGGTGGTGGTTGGGGGGCAGGGGAAGGGGAGCGCAAGATGTGTGTCCAAAGCTAAATGAAGTGAGTGAGCAAGTGTTAGCAGTGCACCGAGAGTAAGGAACGTGTGCGCAGAGATGGAAGTTTGTGAGAGTGTGTTAAAATTATGAGGGAAGGTGTGGGCAGTGTGAAGTAAGTGTATGGGAAGGTGTGGGCAGTGTGAAATACGTGTATGGGAAGGTGTGGGCAGTGTGAAATACGTGTATGGGAAGGTGTGGGCAGTGTGAAATGTGTAAGAGTGAGAGGGGCGGCTGGGCTGGCAGGACTGACCCTCTGCCACATAAATAAGCGGGAACCGTGGGTGCCGGCAGGTCGAGGGTGGGAGCCAGGGGTGGGGCGGCACCCCCTGGGGAGGAGGGTCACCTGGGGCACTTCTGAGGAGACTCAATGGCTCGGTCGGCTTGGTACTGGCCTCATGTTTGAGGGACGCTCTTTACTTGGGATCGAGGCCCATTCACTTGCACTTACTTTGTGGGATAGACATTCACAAATTAACGTCAGTTCAAAGTAATCAAATACCCAAACCTACACCATACCTAATGTCAATTACCATTCCCCCGTCTGTACAGTCGGAGTAACAGTTCGCTTAATATCTCAATTCTACTTTTCATTTTCCTCTGCAGGCTAATATTCACATGCTGAAAGAGACTTGGTATGTTTTTGTGACACAGTGGAATAACAGGATAACTTCGACCGTGGCGTTACCTAGTATCACTCCTACCCTGGTCCTAACCTGTATGGCTTAACCTTTACTCCATAGCACACAGGTCAGCGCAAATTCCTGCCTCGACCACTGTCACCCTCTTGTTTATGTCCCGCCCCGTCCCGCCCCCTCCAGCCTCGCCTCCTCTCCCTGCCTGCCTTCCTTCCTTCTCTTCTTCCTCGCTCATTTCCTGCCGACTATCTCTCTGCCCCTCATATTCCTTTACCTACCTGCCCCCACCCTTGTACCTGTACCTGGCCAGGCCTTTGATAATTCTTCCCCGCCCATCTCCTGCTGTACCCCAACCCTTTCAACACTGAGGCCGCTGCACAACAGTGTAATCAGAAGTGAAATCGACCATCGAATAGGACACAAAAGGGATTTAGTTACTCAGTTACGACGCCGTAAATAAAATTAAGATGCAGCTTTATGAGTGTGGCGCAATATTGACGCAGTATACCACAGTAGCCAGGGTGAGGCTCTAGTGACTTTTCATATAGTGCACGGTACAGCTTCCAGCTCCTGGTCCACAACTCCACGCCAACTAATTTCACTCTCCTCTTACGGCTGAACGGGGAAATCCTGTCTCTTGAAAGCCTGCATATGACGGAAATGTAAAACGTAATATGTACATCACAAGCAAGGCGTTCTTCATCCATCATCCAATCCTACACTGCCCCATGAGGAGCGTAGGAGCCCGGGGCTAGGCAGTTGGTCCCGACATTTAAAATGAGAGTGACCAGCCTCACTCATCCCTGAGTGACATTACATGAGCAATCAACCCCAACCACCCCTTGGATATAAACCTTCACCGGCTCACTCCGATTGGAGCGCAATAATTACCCACTAAACCACCAGGCGCCAAAATTTGGTTATATGGTTACCACCCAGTGTAGTAAATGGTTTCCTGGTGTACAAGAAACCATTTGGCTTGCCACTCAGTGTAGAGTCACCCACAGGCAGAAGGAAGGGGAAAGAATGAAGGAAAGAAACACAGAAGAGGGAGTGTAAAGTCACCCGTAGGCAGATGGATAAGGAAAGAATGAAGGAAAGAAAGACAGAAGAGGATGGAAGGAAAGAAGGATGGAGGAGAGGAAAGGGCAGACACCCGACAGCAGCACTACATCGCGTTAGTGGATGGTGAGCGCTTACATTATAAATTCAATCCATCTGCATCACTCACCAGCTGAAAATACTGGACAGACTGATGTTGTATCTAAACATCATACAGTCGCATCGTAAAACCTGGCGTGACTATGTGGCCCATGACGTTTGATGTTACTCTGTGTGGTAGGGCGCTGTTTGGACTGACTGCTTCCCTTCCCCTCTTGGCTGCTCTCACTGAGCTGGCTGAGGAAGCTGATAAGCTGTTACTATATCCTTGCAGTTCCAGAGAGCATCACTTGTGGTAAGTGCTCGCAGACTGGCACATACAGTACGATCGTCCAAAGTATCAGTAAAGTTGGGCGAACTAACTCCACCTCAGGCGCTACACACAATGGGCAGTGCTGTCTAGTAATGTATAGTAAGGGACCCAAGTTCGCCTGCTATTCGATTTTGTCCACACTGCACTTAGGGCATGTCCGTCATCATCCTCCCTCACGTAGCATATCAAAGAGACCAATCTGTGGGCACAGAAACATAACAAGTCTCTCTTGGCTTATGAATATTAACCACCTGAGAACAGCGAGAGACAGAAAAGGCGAAATATCAGGAGAAATTTTGTCCCCGACTGTATCATGAAGTGGACAGGATACAGTCCGTTGTTGCCAACTACGGTCCACACGTTCTTTGAGTAGGTGTCATTGTTTACCCGGAAGTTTGTACACAAGTGTACCGTGACGCGGCACAATGGAAACTGCAGACGAACAACATATTCTTGTACACCGTACTGTGCTACTCAAGGAATGTTATGCTGCTTGCTGCGTTATTATAAAAACTATTTATTTTTAACTTGATAACTGACGGACTGACTAATATATGTATAAGGTAATGTTAAGCTCATCTACGACAGAAACGAAAAATGCGTGCTTATGGTTAGGCCTGTGAGGAACTTGGATAGTGAGTTGAATGAGTGTCTGGCCCATTTCACGGGGCATGCTAATGACAGCCCTCCCACTGCCGTTTTTTTTTTTTTTTTTTTCTGTATGGACTCTTACTTTATCCAATCCTTGGGTGGGATAAAGAAGCCAGTTTCGTATTCAACTTTGGCCCAACTTCATCAGGTGAAAACAAGCCATCTATAGCGCCCTGACCACTCTCTCTTTCTCTTCCCCGCACAGGCGAGGAGTTGGGGTCGTGCTGGCGTCTGAAGCGGCGTGACGGGTCGTGCGGTCGGCTGTTGCGGTCGGGTGTGACGCGGTCGGCCTGCTGCTCTGACCGTCACCGTCGCGGGTGGAGCTCCGCCGCCGTGAGTGCCTCCTCCTACACCACCACCAGCGCCGCACTCAAGCCCTTCAACGCAACATCACCTGTCATCACCGTGGACGTCGGCAGGGCGCACACTTGTACACCATGTGCTAGTACGTACTCTGCCATCATCATGTTTTTGTTGTTGTTCATCAACATCATCGTCATCACTCACGATGATGACTCCTTCTCCACTTCTTTCCTTGCCACATCACATCCCGGTAAATATATTACAGCGCGCTTACTCTTATTTGACAAAGATCCTAACCCTTTTAGCTCGGTTAATAGCCAAGTGTAGTCAGACTGGATAGTTGATTTAGCTAGTAACAATGAAAATTAATTCCGACCTCATCGAATTTCCTGTGACCACGATTTAGCATTCATGTTACAGAAGTGTCGCAGATCTGTCCGATGAAAATATTATAGCAGGTTTTGTGGGTGCCCTGCCCTCTCCCTCCGTCAACGGGCAACTTGGTTATCTGGGACAACAGATTCTTCTCCACTACACCCTACCAACATATCACCCAATTTACCTTATTATCATTACCACTAACCATCGTCCTCTCAATGCCTATCGATTCATTTATCATGGATAACGTTAGTCTGATTCATTAGTCTGTTCCTAGATGATAAACCAGCGACTTAATCGTATTGTTCACCCTTCTTCGTTAATCATTTAGCTTATACTTCTAAACCACGCATTCCTCTTGTATACACATTCGATACAGCTGTTCAGGTTCTTCGCGTTCTTCATAAACGCATCCACATCTATCATTTCCCTCTTTTGACCACCTCGCTACAATGATGGCATTAGTTTGTACTTGTCACCTTCAGACAATTTCATTCACCTGGAGAAAGACTTCCTTTAAGTAGAATGTTCAAGCTACAAGTATATCTGACTCAGGCACCCTGAACAGTCCCAAGGCATGTAAAATAATCTGGAGGGAGCAAAAATATGAGAAAAGTTAAGTTACTGTGGTGAAGGGGTTCATCATGGTCCTGACATGTAATGGTTTCGTGGCTGTGTGTGTGTGTGTGTGTGTGTGTGTGTGTGTGTGTGTGTGTGTGTGTGTGTGTGTGTGTGTGTGTGTAAATACCAATGCTCGGTGTTAATGCTCATAACCTGATGTCACCTCTGCCACCACCACCACCCTGCCAACACCACCACGATCACCACCCTGTCACTACCATTCTGCTGCCATCACCACCACCCTGCCACCAAGAAAACCCTGCCATCAGCCTACGATCACTCTGCCATCATCACCACCACCCTGCCATCACTACCACCACCCATCAACACCATCACCCTGCCACCACCACCACCACTCTGCCATCAGCACTGTCCCCGTCTGTTCTTCCCTACATAATTGCCCATCATTTCCCCTTCCTCTTCGTCTTTCTTCCTCCCTCCCCCCTTCTACCTCCCATGCTTCCTCCTGGTCCCGTATCTCTCTTTCTCCTTCCTCCTGTCTTTCCCCCCTTCCCCCTGTCGCAGCCCTCCTCTATCCTAGTTCCCTCTCTCCCTCCTGACTCTCGCTCTTCCTGTCTTCCCCTCCCTTTCCTCCCCTCACCAACACGACGTCCCGCTGTTCCCCTGACGACAGAGGCGGATATCGAGTTGGTGTAAATATTCTGTCAATATGATGACCTGCCTAATTATCATGCCCTGTTTCTTTCTCTACAGGTCCTTCTAGACATAGCGCCTTGTCTATTAAAATACAGAAGCTTCCTATCTATCTGCCTGTCTACCTACCTACCTACTCTCTCTCTCTCTCTCCCCGTTGTCTAACGCCTAAGCCCTGAGCTCATCCAGGGTGTCAGCAACAAAAGTGCCTCTAAGCCTCCATCTCCACTCAATCCTGTATTCCATATTAGCAAGTGCAACAAATGCAGAATGCACACACACACACACACACACACACACACACACACACACAGTCCGATCAACACTTCCTCTCTCTTCTCTCGCGTCCGTCAGCCGGAAAAACCCTATAACCTTTTACCCCAAGCCACGCAAAAGCTAGTGCGCGCGCGCGCGCACACACACACACACACACACACACACACACACACACACACACACACACACACACACACACACACACACACACACACACGCACTCAACGCAAAACAGAAAAAAAAAAAAAAAAAACTACCCAGTGGGACCATCGACCTCCTCTCTTCTGCAATGCGTCCAAAGAACCCTATAACCTTTTACCCAATGCCTGGCCAACTCAACCCAAGCCGGCCACCCATGTCCCGGCCCCTCGTAAGGAAAAGAATATTAAAAACTCAGCAGAAAGGAGGCGGCAATAAAAATTAGATGAAAGGGCCATCATCTGGGGGCTGCCAATCCTCCGCGCCACACAGCCCCGCGACGTTAACTCCGTGTTGGGTATCCGCGATTAAAAAACATGAAGGGCGATGCGGGTCGTAACTCTGGTCGTAATGCCGAGGTGAGGGCGTCGTAAGGGGCCGTCTTTGTATCCGCGGCATTAATACCGGCCCAGTTACCGGAAGAAGAGAGAGAGAGAGAGATGTGGACCTGGAGGGGTGAGTGCACGCTGAGATGGAGGCAGAGATTGACTGAGGAGTGAGCGAAGGATGGATGGATGGGTTGAAGAAGAAATAGATGAACAAAAAGTGAAAAACAGGATGGCTATATGAATGGATAAACGGATGGACATGGAGAGATAAAGAATACAAGGTACAATGGAAAACACAGCAATAGACTTTATGGTACTATCGAGGTTTTTTTGTATAGCGGTGAACGAGGACGGGTGGGTAGATGCTGAGAAGGATGGATGGATTGATGAGTGAATAAAGGCTGAGAGGGATGGATGGATGGAATTGGTGGAGAAGCGGGTGAATGAGGACACAGGGATGGTGGACTGATGGACGGATAGGATGATGGGTGAACTAAGAGCGAGGGACGGAAAAAAAAAGTATGTTAGAAGTAATGGGGCGAGTTTCAGCAGGAAGAGAGAAATGACTGGCCCTACCACAAGAATTGGGTGAATGGTCATTGATACGAGTAAATAGAGATGTGGAAGAACGAAGAATGAGCGATGGATAGGTGAATGGATTGATGAGTGAACGAAGACAGATAGATGGATGGATGAGAACAGTGGTTGTGCGACTAGTGAAGGAATAGCAAGATGGATGGATGGATGGATGGAGATATGAGTGAGAGGAGAAATAAACACGCTAAATTATCCTGACCCATTTTCGGTCAACTGTAAGTCGTCCAAAGTAAAAGATAAATTGGCCTAAGCCCATCAAGCTCCTGAATCATCAAAGGCAAAATGCATATTGTTCTAAACTCTTCTGTATAAAAGACAATGCGTCCACTGCCACCACCCTGTCATCACAAAGCCATCATCACCACTACCACTCCTGCCATGACCACCCTACTCATTATTAACACTACAATCACCATAACCACCTTGTCATCATACTGCCATCACCACCACCCTGCCATCACAGTGCCACCATCAACACTACCCTTCCATGACCACCATCATTACCACCATACCATCACCACCATCCACAGTAAAATCAAAATCGCCTCTCCAGTTACCAGGGTCGCTAAGGAACTGGTGACGCAAATACAGACTCAGGAAGCGGGCGGAGGTGGGGAGGGGGGAGGGCAAGGACTTCAACAGGTCGTAAATGTGTTATGGAGGGGTTCTTAGAAGGACACCCCTGAGACGAATATTTTACCATTATTCTTCAATCCTTCAATCCGATGACGTGTTTCTAACTGTTTTCTTCAAACTACCTGACGATTTTATTCTAGTTACCGAGAGACCCCTCGTAACGTAGGCAAGGATATATCTAATCCCAGCGGTTCAGAAAGTCAGTCCTGAGCCGAATACAATCGTCTGGGGAAGGAAAGATTAAAATGATAGGTACATCATCGAGGAGAAGGGTTGACACCGACAAAATGATTTTCTGAATCCAGGGCAGACTATTCGAACGGGACGTACAGCCTTTACTTAAAGAAAAAGGGGAGGTCCTGGTGGTGAAAAGAATCGTGTGGAGGAAGCAAGAACTTAAGACGTCAGCAGAATTATGGCGTTATTTAGCCACCATGGAGTCTCTTCTATTTCCTGATTTTCCTATTTACCTCACTCAGATCCCACGCCGTTTTCCTTTTGTCTTTTCTTTTTTTCTTTCTTTTTTTTTTTTACTTTCAGAGTATCGCTAGCCATAATATTTTCCGATTTTTGTTCTTCCCCTTTCTTCGGATGTGTGTGTGTGTGTGTGTGTGTGTTACTGACTTGGTCATATATCCAGACCGAAATGGATTCTTGTAATCACAGTCTTCCCCCACCCCCTCTCTCTCTCTCTCTCTCTCAAAAATAGTGTAATAAAACAGTCTTGTCGTTTCGTCAATCCTATGAACCATATTACTGTCTGATAGATTTTTTGATGGAGTGGGTAGAATAAATTTACATGATGTGTGAGAGAGAGAGAGAGAGAGAGAGAGAGAGAGAGAGAGAGAGAGAGAGAGAGACAGTCAGACAGACAGAGACAGAGACAGACAGACAGACAGACAGACAGAGACAGAGACAGACAGACAGACAGAGACTGGAGCGTCCTCTCTCTCCTCTTTGTACTCTTATGGGTTTATATCCTGTCATTTCCCTGATTTTGTCTCTCTCAATGATCCTTCTTTTCCTGGATTGGGTTTTTTGATGGGACGTTTTGTATTCACTTTACCACCTGCCACCCATTCCCTCTCTCTCTCTCTTTATATATATATGTAAACACACAAACATATGTTCTTCCTTCTCTACTTCTTTCCTTACGCCTCTCACTTCTTTTTCTTCTACTACTTCTATTCTCCTTTAACTTTTCTTCCTTCTTCTCCTCGGTGAAGTTTTAAGGCATTTATTTTATCACCTGCCAGCAGTTTTGTCTCCACTAAATCTGTTATCGCCTCATCTTCTCTCTTCTATTGTCCTTTCGTCTTCTTTTTTCCTCTTTTTCTTCCTTCTATTTTTCAAAAGAAGCGTTGGGTATATATTTTATTACCTATAGTTATTCTCTCTCTCTCTCTCTCTCTCTCTCTCTCTCTCTCTCTCTCTCTCACGCACACACACACACACACACACACACACGTCCTTGCTTCCCCATTATGCTCCCACCCTCTCCCGTGTCCCTCTGTGGCTAATAATTTTCCTGCACTGGCTGCCCCACTTTTTTCCTTAGCCCACTCTTTTCCTCCTTCACCTCCCCCCTCGGCTCCTCACATTCCTTCACACGCCTTCTCCCTAATGGCGCCTATCCCACCACCACTGCCACCTCCACCACCACCACCATCACTAACAATATTGTCATCCCCACCATCAACACCATTATCATCACCACTGCCACTACCATCACCAACACCATCATCATTACCACACTATCATCACCACTGCCACTACCATCACCAACACCATCATCATCATCATCATTACCACACTATCATTAACACTGCCACTACCATCACCAACACCATCATCATCATCATTGCCACACTATCATTAATACTGCCACTACCATCAAATTCGTACCTTATCATTATAAAACCTCGACAATCGCTACCAAACTCATTATCATACACTCTGTCGCCCCCCAACTCCACCATTATAACGATCATCGCTACTATACTTGTATCACAACTACATTTCCATCACTGTAACACCACGGTCACCACCACAAAACTCACCACTTCCATACTCTCACCATCATACTTACTACCACTACCATTACCTCCACCAGCATCATCACTACACTCATAGCACCATCACATCCCCATCACAATAACACCATGACATCCACCACAATACTCACCACCAATATATTTCCAGTCTCATTACCATTACTATAGTTGCGATCACACTGTTATCAACAGTTCCTCACCACCACCACTTTCACCACTACCACACTGACACAACTACCACCACAACACTCCCGCCACACACAACGCTCCCACCACCTCCACAACAACACACTCACCACCACCACCACCACAGCATTTCCACCACCATTCTGTGACCACCACCTCCACACTCTCATCACTAAACGCATGACCTATGGTGCCCTCTCTTACTCTCACCTGAAATCTTTCCGTACCCTTCATCAACTTACTCTCACCCTCATGTACACTCAATTACAGAGGTTCGTTCACCTTCCCTGCCTCTTTCT
Source organism: Coenobita brevimanus (assembly GCF_032717465.1). Taxonomy (NCBI): domain Eukaryota; kingdom Metazoa; phylum Arthropoda; class Malacostraca; order Decapoda; family Coenobitidae; genus Coenobita; species Coenobita brevimanus. The sequence goes on from NC_137045.1 coordinate 421,210, forward strand.
CGCTGGTGTCGATATAAAGGCTTGAGTGTGACGCAGTGGACAAAGGTGCATATTATCACTCACAGATGGATGATAATACGCACCTCAGTCCACTACGTCTCATTCAAGCATGTGTGACTCCAGTGATGAAAACAGAGGCAGGAGAGGTTAACAGACTTGAGTATTTGACCTTAAACTTTATCTGAACTTGCCTGTTCTACCATAATATCAGCCTAATTTATTCTGACGTAATTCTAATGTAATCTTTACCTAGCCAAGTTTTATAATATAATCTCCATCCTATTCTATCATAATTTCGACCTAACCTATTCTGACTCAGGGCAGTATTCTGCGTGGCACAGAAATTTCGTACCATCTCTTCCTTAGCGAATTATTTTGCATATTACACCTGACATTCACCATACCCTGCCCTACCTTAGTTTCACCTAACCAATATTAACTTAATCTCACCCTAACTTATTCGCATCCTAACTGACACTAACTCAGTCTCACTCAAACCAGCTCCAACATAATCTGACGTTAACTTACACTAATTCAGCCTCACCCTAACCAGTCCTAAGTAAGTCCCAGTCTATCCTACGAAGATTCATTTCACCCATCCATTTCACTCACAAAAGCAGTGTAACTCGTCAGTCGTGGCCAGTCAAGCCTGATGCATTATCGGTATCATCGCCATCTTCATCACCATCATCATCATCATCATCATCATCATCGTCGTCGTCGTCATAATCACCATCATCAGTCACGTAAAGAAGCACAGTCCAGTGAAATATTAGCATGAAAGTCGCCACAACTGTTCTAACACAGCCTCAGTAACACACCTACACACGCCACCGTTGCTGCTTAGCTAATTTCACGCAGCTCCGCAACAAACCTAGCCCGGCCCATCCTCATCTAACTTACTCATATTTGATGTAACAAAGGTTCAGCTAATCTCACCATGACCTGCTCAACGAAACATTACTGCAGCCGACCTCATCTAGCCTCCTGGCAAAGCTTCACTCAGCCTCACCAAACCTCCGGGCACCTTCATCTTGAAGGCGTAATTATGTATTTCACTCGTGCTATCTCCAGACTTTTTTTTTTTTTCCAGCTCTGGAGAAAGTTTGGAAAATGGAAGCGTTCGAGATAGGCTTCTTTAAACTCTTCTGTACGACGTTTTTAATATCATACCCTCCAAAGATATCACAGGTAAGAGACTCTGTACTTGCCAACTCGCCCCACTTCCCCTTACCTTGCTCCGCCTCACATGTTTTACCCTTTCAGTACGATGACGTCCCATGCTTTATTCTCGGCATCTTCCGACGATCTGATTAGGCCTAGGGTATTTGCTACTGGAGGGGTTAGAAAAAAATGTTTAAAACTTCATCTATACCAAGAAACCCCCTCCAATAAGCATAAATTCGGCTGGTGATGGCGTGAATAAAATGAGAAATTCGCCACGGTACTAAAGAGGTTAAACCCCAGCACGGCCTCTCTCTCTCTCTCTCTCTCTCTCTCTCTCTCTCCACCGTCAACTGATTTAATTCAGCTTAGGGGTAGTGACTGGGTAGGAATAGCATATTCTTGCCACCGCCTGACGATTCTATTCAGGTCAGGGTGATACCTCTCATACAGGACAGGTACAATGACATCTCTTTAACCATATTCATTAGTCATATTTTATTCAGCTCACGGGAGGACCTGGTAGTGGTTGGGCAGTTATGTCGTTCCTGCCACAGCCAAGTTATTATATTCAGCTCAGAGGGAGGGGGAAAGGAGAGCCTCTTGCAGTAAAGGGACTAAGGGTCCAGGGGGTACGGGGGCACCTTTCATAGTAAAGGAACTATGAATCCAGGAGGAGGGAGAACCTCGCTGTAAAGGGACTGAGTCCAAGGCGAAGGGGCAAACTTCTCGCAGTCATGGAGCTTAGGATCGAGGGGAAGGGGGAAGAAAGCTCTAAGTAAAGCGGTTAAGGGGGAGGGTAAAAGGGATGGACATCTCGCAGTAAAGGGGCTAGGGGTCCAAGGGGATGGGGTTCACATCTCGCAGTAAAAGGGATAAGGATGCTAACAAGGCCTCCCATCAGAGGCCCCTCCTCATCAACAAACCCGCGGTGCCTGTGGGGTTCTTGACAGGTTCAGAGGCAGTTTGCATTAATTCAGACCAAGGTGGAGGAAAAGTGGGGGAGAAATGGCGACTGGAGAGGCTCTGAAATGGGGGCAGTGGCCAGACACGAGTGCTGGAGGCTCACTATAAACAGCCCACCGCAGTGTTGCTGGGCTGGGTGTGGGTGTTGCCAAGGTGTGCGTGTAGGAAAGCATGTGTGGGTGTTGTTGTGATGATCAGTGTTGCTGGGATATATATGTGTGTGTGTGTGTGTGTGTGTGTGTGTGTGTGTGTGTGTGTGTGTGTAGGAGGGAATATGTGGGTGATGGTGAGATGTTAAAATTTCCCGGGATGTGGAAGCGTTCCTAAAATGTGTGTGTGTGGGGTGGGGGGGAACGCAAGGGTGAGTGCTACTGAGATACTCTTACTTTAGGCATCGAACTGCAGTCATCGTAATCTCTCTGATACGCCCGTGTGTTCTATAGTGCTTCAGTGACGCTAGATTGTCCTAAGCAGCATTTTTAAAATCCGACTTTGGGCATGGACTTAAGAGCCTGTTCAGTAAGGCCAATCAGTTCCCCTACGTGTCACACTCCTTCACATGCCACCACTTCGGCGCTAATACCCACCGTCCCAACTGAATATATGTTAAGACTGTTTCACTCAGGAAAGCTGTAATGGTATTTGAAGGAGTGGTTATATGACATGTCGTGGGTCTTGTGGAAGATTACCAAAGTCTTTTTAACGAAACTCAGATCATCGCACCATTCACAGCCTCAGTCCGTTATCGAAAACTCGACTCCAAAACATTTCCGAGAGCAGCCAAGTTATTTACCCACCATCTCCCCTTATCTGTGGTCACGGGCGATTGATCTTGCCAATAAATGATATACCCTTGCACTACGAGGATGCTATTTTAATTATACTCCATGCTCACGCTTTTTACTCAACTTATAACCTCTTAACACAATTGTATGCCCTCAACCTCCTTATACTTTCTCAATATCTTTATACCCTGTCAGTCCCCTTACACCCCCTCAACCCTCTTATATCCCCTCAACCCCCTTATACTTTCTCAACCCCCTCATACCCTCTCAACCCCCTTACACTTTCTCAACCCTCTTATACCCTCTCAACCTCTTTATACTTTCTCAATCCCTTTGTACCCTCTCAACTCCCTTGTACCCTGTCAACCCCATTATATATCCTCAACCCCACTATACCCCCTCAATCCCCTTATACCCTCTCAACCCCCTTCGGCCCTCTCAACCTCCACATTTACTCCCCCCAACCCCCATCCATGCCCTCTTACCCCTTCACTAAGAATTCTCTTTCCTACGCTAAATGAAATAGGAAGGCAGCAAAACTATACAGGCCATTCCCGTACTGAAAGGCCTCGCTTCCATCTCTCTCTCTCTCTCTCTCTCTCTCTCTCTCTCTCTCTCTCTCTCTCTCCAGCGTGGTGCGGAAATGCGATAGATCCATCATGAGTGTCGCCTGCCAATTAGTGGTCAGGTGAGAGGGTGGTAGGCCAGGTGAAAGGAGAGGGTAGAGGGATGAAGAGAGGAGGGGGAAGGGGAGGGGGAGGGAATGGACAAGAGGGGCAGCAGGAGGTAGAGAAGAGGGGGCGGGAGGAAAAGATAGAGTAAGTACGAGAAAAGTGGAGGGGTGAGGAAAATGAAAGGAAATGAAATGGTGGAAGAAAGTGGGAGAGATGAGACAGGAAGAGAAGAGGTGAGGGGAGAAAGGAACGGAGAGGAAAGAAGGGTCCGGGGGTAGATGAGAGGGGAGGGGACGAGAAGGAAAAGTGGGGAAGAAGGGTGTGGGGAAGATAAGAGGAAAGATGCTATTTATAAGGTGAGAGCGTAGGGGAAGGGGTGTGGGAGCAAGAAGGATGAGAGAGAGTGAGAGAGAGAGAGAGAGAGAGAGTTAATTTTCACATTACCTTTAAAACCGCTCCCTCTCTCACCTTAACCCTCTCATCACCATTACCCTCTCCATTCTCGCCCTCTTTCTGCCTTCTCCTTCATCCTTTCCATCACATCTTCTTCTTCCCTTCTCTCACACCCTCATCCCCATCTCACACCCTGTCTGTGTGTGAACAAAATAGTTCAAGCAGTTTTTATCCAGTTTTAATAAAACGCGGCGGAAGGGATGTCGAACAGCTAAAAGGCTGACCTGTTGTGTTTAGAACAACACTTCAAAGATCCAGGTCACACAACCAGGTTCAAGTTTGACCTAGCATGGTTAGTTAGAACAATTTTCATCCAATTTAGTCCAAACTTGGGGGAAGGGTTGACAGTAATACAAGAATGAAGGCTTCGATTTTGAGGGGTCATACGGCAAGTTCCCTCCTGCATAAGTGTGTGAAGAAGTAATTAAAACGCTTTTTATCTTATTTGCATCAAACTTGGTGGAAGAGTTGAGGATCACCCATAGGGATCACGTATTGTTTTTAGAATAAGTCAAAGACCAAAGTCACACGGCAAGGTCAATTTATTTATTTTATTTTTTTATTCTGATAACATTTTGTAGATGGCTTCAACGTGCGACAAGGATAAATGACTCGATATTGAGAATACTCAGTCAAACGTCACTCACAAGGCAACATCAATTTAAACAGTCTTGGTCCGATTTGGACCAAACTTGGTGGAAATGTTAAGTGTTAGACAAGCATGAAGAAATCCGATTTTGAGAGCAATCGGTCAAAGGTCAAGGTCATAGGGCAAGTCAAAATTTCGATCCTTAGACCAATTCGTGGGCGCGGGTGTTGCAATTTCACTGCTCCTGCTTGTTGAGATTCATATATCAGTATAGTCTGCGGGATACTGAGGTACAATGTGCAGAAAAAATCGATAATGAAGAACTGTTATGAAATCCCCGAGCCATTTATGATCCTTTTTATCAAGGCCAGTCTTCACGGGATGCAACGTCAGACAACGAATGGATATACAAACTCCTTGATTCCTAATCTTCAATTAGTCAGTCCATGATGTCCATTCTTAGTCAATTCCTTCAGTCAGATCCTACAGTCAATACCCACTGTTAATATCTTCAACACTTACAATCAACCAGTTCATTCATCGCCAGCCAGTTCCTGGTCATTTCCCTACAGTTACCGACTATATTTAATCTTAACACTTCACTCCCATAGTCAGCACATCATATAATCACCTGGTCAGCTCCAACACTCACCTACTATCATCTTACAGCTCACTCTTAGTTACCACATATATAAAGTCATCTCCAAATCCACTTCTACACTCACCTCCTACGATCCATTCCTTGTGTCAGTTCCTAAATTCAACAAATCCCACAGTCAGCTCGCCAGTCAACTCCTACTGTTCACTATTAAATCCTACGGTCAACTCACACATTCATATCGTACGGTCATACCACTTGTACAGTCCATTCCTAAAGTTAAGTAGTGAACTCATCTACAGTCAACTCCTTCAGTCATCCAGTCAACTCATTCTACAGTCACCCAGTCAACTCATACGAGCCACCCAGTCAGTTCATCCTACGGTCACCCAGTCAACTCATTCAGCAGTCAACGTGCAGTCAACCAGTCCGCTCATGGTGCAGTCAGGTGGTGGAGTCAACAGGTACAGTCAACTCCTACCAGCAGCACGTCAACCTGCAACTCGTCCTTTAAAGCGAGACCATTAACCTTGCCTGCACCCCCCCCCCCACCACCACCACACCACACTGCCCCACACCATACCACACTGCCCCACAACACACCACACTTCATATCACTTCACACTATACATCACATTACAACACACCACCACACCACACCACATCATATCACAACAGACCACACTTCATATCACTTCACACCATACATCACATTACAACACACCACATTACAACACCGCACCACACCACACCACATCATATCATATCACATCACATCACAATACACCACACCACACCACACTTCATATCATTTCACACCATACCACATCACCTTACATCACACCACACCGCACCGCACCATATCACAACACACCACACTTCACTATATCATTTCACACAATACCACATCACATTACATCACACCACACACCACACCAAAAGCACACCATACCATACCAAGCCACACCTCACCACACTACACTTCCCACTGCGCCTGTGCCAGTGTTGTGGATGTAAGGTGCGCTGCTGTGGTTGTGGTGTGCTGGTGTTGTGGTGTTATGATGTGGTGTGATGATGCGGCATTTGTATAATGCTGTCCTGTGGTACTTACTTCCTCAAGCAGTTGCAATGTGGTGATGTAGTGTGGTGGTAATTGTTTATAGTGTGGTGATGGTGTATTTGTGTGCTTGTTTAGCTGTGGGTTGTGATACTAAACTGTGCTGGTGTGGTTGTGGTGTTGCGGTCTGTGGTGACTATGCGGGTGCTGTGGTTGAGAGGTGTGCGTTGATCTGGCTGTAGTGTAATGGTGTTGTGTGGAAATAAAATATAAAGTGTGTGTGTGTGTGTGTGTGTGTGTGTGTGTGTGTGTGTGTGTGTGTGTGTGTGTGTGTGTGTGTGTGTGTGTGTGTGTGTGTGTGTGTGTGTGTCAATTATGTAACTGCTGTCGTGGTGATGTACAGTAATGTTATAGTGGTGCAAAGGATTCTGGAAAGGTGTGGCGTGGAAAGGTACGAAGATACGGAGATGGTTTATTTTGAAGTAGTATACTGACAGAAAGAAATGCGTTATAGCATGATAGTATCTACAGCTGGTGGTGTGACGTCCTTAGAAGCTGTGACGCAGGTGTAGTCTGTGTGGAGGGGGGAGAGAGACGCCATGACTGGTGAAATAAAGGAGTGTTTTGGTGTATTGGTGTGCTAGGACTGGGCAGTGCTTAGCAAGGCAGGGCAGGGTTTGGAAGAAGTGATGGGGCAAGGTAATGCTGCGTACAATATACTAGAAGAATGGAAGAAGAGCATAGAAGGGCCCTGCAGAACACGGAAGAGGAAAGATGGAAAGTGGTGGGGAGGAGCAGGGAGTGGTAAAGAAATACAGGGAAAATAAAAGATGAGGCAGGGCAAGGCAATGCACAACACAGCAGGAATGGCAGCACAAAGCAGAGCAGGACAGGGTAGGGCAGGACAATGCAAGGCAAGAGTAGTAGGGTGCCGAAGGAGTAGTGCAACAGCAACACAAAGCAAGGCGGGGGATGGCAGGAGTGGTGGGCAGGGCAGGGCAGAGATGGAGTGGTTAGCAGAGCAGGGCATGGCAGGTAAGGAGTGGTGGACAGGATAGGGAAGGAAAGTAGTGTTTGGCAGGGGAGGACAGGGAAGAGGTGGCCATGAAAGAGCAGGGAAGGAGAGGTGGACAGGGAAGAGAAGGAAAGGAGTGGCGGTCATGGCAAGTTAGGGCATGGAAGAAGAGGTGGATAGGAAAAGGCAGGGAAGGAGTGATGGGCAGGAAAGAGTAGAGAGGGAGTGGTGGGCAGGGATGGACAGGGAATGAATGGTGGACAGACAAGGCAGGGCAGGGAATGTATAGTGAGCAGAATACGTTCGGAATGGTGGGCAGGGCAAGGGCAGGGCAGGAGTGGTGGCCAGTGCAGGGTAGGATTGGAGTGGTAATGGGCAGGGCAGGACGGGGCAAGAAAGGAGTGATGATCAGGGCAGGGCAGGGTTGAAGTGGTGGTGGGCAGGGCAGGGCAGGGCGGGAGAAGGGGTAGGGTAGTGTGTGGAGCAAGGCTGTACCGTTATGTGAAGGTCAGGGAGAGCCAGCAGGTGAGAGAAAGGCAGGCAAGCAAGCAGGCAGGGCAAGAAAGGCAGGTGGAGGGGAAGAGGCAGGATGACGAGGGAAGGTAGGAATTACAAGGAGTGAAATAGCGTGACAGGAGAGGATCGAGGAGAAAGGAGGATGGGGATATGTGAATAGGTTACACAAACGAGGAGTACTAGTACACGAGAGAGAGAGAGAGAGAGAGAGAGAGAGAGAGAGAGAGAGAGAGAGAGAGAGAGCAAAAACTAGTGTTCATCCCTGGCGTTTCATTTTTGCTGATGCTGCAGGTAACTGGCTGCTGACTCACTCACACACGCACACACACTACACGAACATAAACGCTCACACGCACATGCCCTTACTTACTCACACACACACACACACACACACACACACACACACACACACACACACACACACAGAAAGTACACCCACGCAGTCAGGTGCACACAAACACATGATTATGTATGTTTGTACACACACACACACACATCCACTTGTAGTACCAGTGAATCTCTCTCTCTCTCTCTCTCTCTCTCTCTCTCTCTCTCTCTGCATGTGCTTGTGTGTGTACGTATATACGGTATATATATCTGCATGTTTGCATGAGAGAGAGAGACAGACAGACAGACAGACAGACAGACAGACAGACAGTGTGTGTGTGTGTGTGTGTGTGTGTGTGTGTGTGTGTGTGTGTGTGTGTGTGTGTGTGTGTGTGTGTGTGTGTGTGTGTGTGTGTGTGTGTGTGTGGTTATCATAAATTATATTGATGATCTGTATCTTGTTAGCAGCTAAGAAAGGTGGTCTTACAAATCACTCAGCCACTCATTATCTCACTCACTTACTCAGGTCTTGCTTACATTCTCACTCACTGACATTTCTCACTCACTCTTCTCGACTCCCACTCCCTTCTTCTTACTCATAACTCTCTCTCTCTCTCTCTCTCTCTCTCTCTCTCTCTCTCTCTCTCTCTCTCTCTCTCTCGTTTCTGTACCTGCTTGTCGTTTGTGCCGTTCCTTCATGCATGGCACCTTTTGAACGGGCGTTTGCAAGGTGGGATACGATGCTCACTACAAATCCTGAGTTTATAGTTATATGATACGGTGTGGCCATTGGCACTGGATGTTACTTGGTGCGCTGCCGGTACACACACACACACACACACACACACACACACACACACACACACACTCTTTCTTCCAATGTATTTCTTCTCTCTTCTCTTTTTCCTTTCTACACACACACACACACACACACACACACACACACACACACACACTTTCTTCCAATGTATTTCTTCTCTCTTCTCTTTTTCCTTTCTACACACACACACACACACACACACACACACACACACACACACACACACACACACACACACACACACACACACACACACACACACACACACACACACACACACACACACACACACACACACTTTACTTTCCTCCGGTGTGCTTCTTTTCTCTCCTGGATCCCCTCACTCCTCCTTGAATGCTTCCTCACACATACCCTACACATATAGACAGTACACACTAGTATACACAATACATACAAACATACACATGAAAACATACACATAACAAAGCAGGGAAATGTCGGAGAGAAAAAAAGGGGAGTATGACCTGCTGTTTCCAAGAATGCGAGTTCATATCCCGGCTGTTGTTCGAAAGATATTACTGACTTCAATTTTTGCTACAGGCTCACACTTTGTACCACTCCTGTATGGTCAGCAGTGAAGAGTCATATTTCCCTGTATGAAGTAAGCGTGTGGTCTGGCAAGAGTGTATGGCAGAGAGCAGAGAAGTGCTTGAAATAACCATATATAACGTCTGTCCACTTAAGAACTTAGAGTGCCTTTTTTGCGCATAAGATTGGTAGGTTCAGGTCATACATGGAAACCTGAAGCGAATTTCTGTTATATACTACACATGACTTCATATACAAGTCACTGAAACATTCTCGCTTATGCTATCATCCCCAGCCTCATTGATAGGGTCATAGCATACCTCAAGGGTCGGTGGATATTAGTGCCCAAGAGGTGAACAGTGAAGGTGTGTCAGGAATCAGTCTTTATTATATATATAGGGGTGAATGACTAAAATTCGAGATTAGGCTTCCTCGCATCTGTGATGTGTCGGTGCAAGTGAGGTCTGCAACACAGCAAGGTGGATGAGAGAGAGAGAGAGAGAGAGAGAGAGAGAGAGAGAGAGAGAGAGAGAGAGAGAGAGAGAGAGAGAGAGAGAGAGAGAGAGAGAGAGAGAAACAATACGAGAAAGTGAGGTGGGGTGTTAAAAGAAATGCAGATCCGTCTTCTCATTGCAACAGCAGATTTCGTACCAACTATTCCTTAGCGATTTACTTTACATATTACACCCTAACCTTTTCAGCTCATGGGCATCCTTAGTAAATTAATCTGGCTGTCTCCGGATGATTATATTCAACTCCAAAAACAGCATTACAGCCTTCATTAAATTCTTCCTTATGAAAGATCTCCACTTAGCTTGAAAACACACCCACACCCACACACACACACACACACACACACACACACAAGACGCTGCCGTAGTAAAGACGCATATATAGTCTTGAATTTTACCTGTGTCTTTCTTAAATCGACAGCTTTTGCATCGGGAAGATACAGAATGATACTGACGTGTACAGGGAAAATTTAATAGCTGACGAAGAGGTGCACTGAAAACTTAAAAGCCTGAGCCAACGAGAATACGTCCCACAGACACATCACAACAAAACACGGCTCAGCACAACACAGAGCTATACCACACAACGCACCACAGCACATCACAGCACAACACAGCGGGACAAGTTTAATGCGTGATGCTGAAGCGTGCTGCAGAAAAAAAAATACAAACTGCTGTAGGCTACTGAAACATGTACAGCATACGGAACACAGCACAGTACAGCACAGAACAATTAAAGACGACATGACACAGCCTAGTATTAGAGCGTGGGTGTTGGTGAGGTGAGCAACATAGCAACTATACACAGGAAAATATCAGAGGAGGAGAGTGCAGGTATAAGATTTACCCACAACATCGTAAGGCAACACAACACAGCACGGCACGACACTAGTGTGTGTGTGTGTGTGTGTGTGTGTGTGTGTGTGTGTGTGTGTGTGTGTGTGTGTGTGTGTGTGTGTGTGTGTGTGTGTGTGTGTGTGTGTGTGTGTGTGTGTGTGTGTGTGTGTGTGTGTGAGAGATTAAGTGTTGGTGAGATGAGCAACATAGCAAAATGTGACACAAGAAACAGGAGACAGGTGTTGAAAGACATGTACACAACCTACGGTAACACGACACAAGGGTGTGAGATGCTGGTGAATTGAGCGGCGCAACAGAACGCAACACAACAAGACAGGATTGTACACCATAAGAATACGGTATGTGGTACACTGTGTGATGACAGACAAAACACAATATACTGGAGGGTATACAACACGGCAGTCAAAAATGTGATGGGCACAAAATAATGCAAGATAACACAGTATTAAACAGGAATTTGATGTTGCATGAGCTACACAATACAACCCAACTCAACATAACACAATACGGCAGAACAGAGTGTGGTGTCAGACAAACAAGTCTTAAAACAACATACCGTTAAACTGGGGAATTGTATTACAAGATATACACAGCATAAGACAACATAATACAACATAGCAACACATGGTGGTGATGTGAGCGACAAAACACTGCCCAACACAGCACAACCTAACACAACATAGGATGGTCCCCTGAGCGATACAACACACAGCACATTTCAACACAGCAACACAGGGTGGGAAGGTGAGCGACACAGCAACACAGCAGCGGCAGCGGCAGGGCAGGTGAGTGCAGGTGAAGGTCGCTGCGGCGGTCGTTAACCCCACAGCAAGGCCGCCCCCTCACCCCCTCCCCTCCCAGACACTACACTCTCCCTCTACCCCTCCCATCCCCGTAACTACCTCCCCTCACCCCTTCATCTCCCCGACACAGCCCTCTCCCACACCACTCCCCTCCCCGACTCTACCCTCCTCGTCACTATCCTCCCCCTCACATCACCCCTTCCATCTTGTCTCCTCATTGCCTCACCCTCCCACTCTCTCCACCTTAACACCCCTTCCCCTTTGTTCACCTTTTCTCTTGCCCCTCATCTTTCCCCCTTACCCCTCATCCCTTCCCCACTCTCCCCTTCATATCCCCTCCTCCCACTAGTTCCCTCTCCCCACCTCCTCTTCACTTTCTTTATCCTTACTGTCTCATTTCTTGACCAACTCCGCCTGCCCCCCATCCCTCTCTCATCTCCTTCCTCACCCCTTCACATCCCCCCCAAGTCTTCTCACTGCCTCCTCTCCACTCTCTCCACATTAAACTCCCTTCCCTCATCGCCATCCCGTTTGCCTTTTTTCTTTAACCACACTCACATCCGTCTTCCTCACACCCTCACATCACCCCTTCCCCTTCCCTCACATCTCATTCCCTACTTCATTTCACTAATCTCTCTCTCTCTCTCTCTCTCTCCTTTCTCTTTCCTACCCCCTACCCCCATCCAACTGTTCATCATTCACAGTTCCGTCTCCCCCTCCCCCCTACTTTCTCCTCGCTTTCCCCTCCCCCCCTCCTTCACTTTCTCTCTCCCCTCCCCCTCCCTCCTCTCCTATGCACCGTGGAAGGGTTTGTAGGGTAACTCTATGGGTGGTGGGATGGTTGCAGATTCGAGTTGTGTGTGTAGCAAGAGACGCTGCACGAATTCACACACACACACACACACACACACACACACACACACACACACACTCTCTCTCTCTCTCTCTCTCTCTCTCTCTCTCTCTCTCTCTCTCTCTCTCTCTCTCTCTCCCCTCCCCTCTAAGTTTTTCTGCCGTCTTCCTTATATGAATTACTCTCGGGTCAGTGTAAGGTAGAGGAGGAAGAGAGAAGTGGAGGGATGTAGAGAAGGTAAGGTGGGAGCAGAGTGGATGCAAAGAGAGAAAATGAATGAAAAGCTGAGAGAAATGAAGGGACGGAGATAAGAACGCGAATGAAGGGGGGAAGGACGAAGAAAAAAAACACGAGAAAAAAGAGGTGCTGGAAGAGAGAAACAGTGGAATGGAGGAAAAGAAACAGAGATAGGAGAACAGGGAATGAAACGGGAAGAAGTACGGAGGGTAAGGAGGAATTGGAAGGAAGAACAAACACAGCAACACAGCGTGGTACTACTCCACAGCAGGGCCTTCTCGGAAACCTACAGGTCCACAGCAAACGCATATTATACTATTGGTTGCCGACTAACCTTACAGTGTCACAGTTACCCCTACAACAATTTTCTGTAACCCACCTGTACGTCCCCGGCTGCTAGGCAATGCTTTTCATAAGAACCCTCCTCCTCCTCCTCCTCCTGGACAAGAGCCGTGCCTAGCCCACTAACTTGCTCTGGAGTAAGAGGCAAAGAAGGAAAAGGGATAGAAGCGAAGAGATATACAGTGGATGTAGAAGGAAGACAAAGGGAGGGAAGGTGGAAAGTAGAGGGAAAGGGAATAAAGGGGAGAGAGAGAGAGAGAGAGAGAGAAGAGGTTAATGTTACTTCTCTCTCACCTCGTCTCTTCCCCATGCTTCCCTCCCTCCCTCCCTTCCTCTTCATCCCTCCTCATCATTCTCCTTCAGCCTCTCTCTCTCTCTCTCTCTCTCTACTAGTGCATTATCTCTTCCTCCTCCTCCTCCTATCTTCACTTCTCTTTTATCTCTCGCTCCCTCCTTCATTCATTCTTTCTTTTCCTTCCATCATTCCTATTTCTCTCATCCACTGTCCACCTCATCCCTCCTTTTTCTTCCTCAACATACCAGGAAATGCAGGGAGGGAAGAGAAGAGGAAATGATAAAGACTGTGAGAGGAGAAGAGAGGACAAGGAGAAGAGATGAAGGGAATGGTGGAGGAAGGAGGTAGAGGGAAAAAGAGGAAGACAAAGGGAAGAAGGGAAGACACAAGAGGAAGAGGTGAATGAGGATGGAAGTAGGAAGGACGGAGATGAACTGAGTCGAGGAGGATACGGAAGAAGGGAGACGGTGGGTAAAGAGGAGGAGGAGGAGGATGGGAACTGGTAGAAAAAGAGATGAAGAGTGGAGAGATGAGGATAAAGGGGAAGGGAATAGAGAGAGAAAGAGACGAAGGCCGGAGAGATGAGGATAAAGAGGAGCTGAGGCAATAGGGAAAGAGAAGTGCGGAGCGTTGAGGATAAAGAGGGAGCAGGCAGAGAAAGAGAAGGAGAGAGGAATGAAGATGAGGGTAAAGAAGTAGGAAGTGGGTAGAGAGAGAGAAGAAGAAAGAGAGATGAAGATGAAGAAGGAAGGAGGTAAACCGTAAAGGAAGAGGGGAGGAGAAAACACGGTAGAAACAGGAAGAAAGGAGAGAAGGAAGGCCGAAGTGGAGGGTAGGTGTTGAGACCGAAGGAAAACAGCACATGAAACGAATAGGAAAATATAGGAACAGAATGATGAAGGAAGAAGGTGAAAGACGAGAAGAGGAAGAAGAAGAAAAGATAAGGAGAGGAGAGAAGAGGAGGAGGAAGAGCAGAAGAGACGATGAAAGAAGGCATGACCAAAAGCAGAGATAGAGAATAGGAAGAAAGGAGATGGAAGTAGAGAAGAGGTACTAAGAAAAAAAAAGGGGGGAAGCGGATGAGGAAGAGGTGAAGAGATGAGAAGGGAATGAAAAGATGAAATAGATGAGAGGAAGAGGAGAACACTGGAAGAGAATTAGTTAGGAAAAGGATACAAAAAGATGAAATTAATGTGAAGGGAGAGGAGATGAGACTGGGGTTGGCAGAAGTGGGAGAAGAAGAGAACGATAATGAAGGAAGGGAGAGATGATGAAATAACGAAGAGATGATGAGAAAAGGCGAATAAAATGGGGTTGAGAGAAGGTGAAAAGAATGAAGGAAGAGGAAAAGAATGGAGAAATTAAGGAAGGAAGGAAAGGAAGGGAGGAAGAAATTAAGAAAGCAAGGAAGGAAGGAAGCGAACGTGTAGAGGAAGTAATGAAGGAAAGAAGGATGGCTGGACGGACAGAAGGTCAGTTATGAAAGGCTAGAGAAAAGAGGTGATTCATAAGGAAGTGTCAGGGTAGGGTCAAACTAATTAAGGAGTACTCAGACAGTGCAACACCTGCCACCACCAGTTGGTCTAGGGGTTGAAAATTTGACATTGTCCTATTGCCTTGACCTCCGACCGATGGCTCTCAAAACAGAATTATGTCATTCTTGCCTGACCCTTAGCTCTACCACCAAGTTTGGTCGAACTCAGATAAAATTACTTAGAACTGATGCCCTGTGACCTTGGCTTCAACGTGTCCTTGTGACCTTGACCTTTGATTGTTCTCAAAATCGAATACCTTTATCTTTCCCTAACCTTGAAGCCTTCCACAAAGTTTGGTCTAAATCGGATTAAAAAATGTATGTTGACCTTGCCAAGCGACTCTGACCTCTGACCCGTTGGTCTAAATAAAATGGGTCAACCCCTTGGGTGATCCGCAACCCTTTCACCAAGTTAAATTAAATTAAAACTGTTTCAGTTACTTTGTTCGCACATAGACACACGTGTCCAACTTTAACCTTGCTCTGTGACTTGATCTTTTCTCTTAAAACACTCCCAAAGTTCTTGTCTTACTTTAAACCGCATATCCAAGTTTGGTCTAAATTAGATAAAGCTGTATAAATTGACCTTCCAAGGTCAGGCTTTGACCTAGCCCTGTAACCTTGAACTTTGATCTACTGTTTTCAAAAACAATGTCAATCCCTTCGCTGACCGTCAACCCTTCCAGTCAGTTTGGTTAGATTTGGATGAAAACTGTTTGAATTGTTTGGTTCACACACACACACACACACACACACACACACACACACACACACACACACACACACACACACACACACACACACACCAAGAAGCTAGAAGCCTGCAAAACTGGGGTTTCCAACGAAAAGTGAACAAAAGAAAGTCAATAGAGAGATTACAGGTAGGTGGGAGGGAGGAAAGAAAGGGGTATGGGGCAGAATGAAGTAAGGGGTAGGGGCAGGGGCAGGGGTAGGGGAAGGAAGGAAGGAAGGAGAGTGAGGGTGAATGTACGACTATTGCCTGAATCAAACTGTCACCTGACTGTCATGTTACGAAAGCAGGAAGGAAGAATGGGTGGACAGAAGGATGGAAGGAAGGAAAGGGTATGGAAGGGAATAAAGGAAGGAAGGAAGGAAGGAAAGGGTGTGGGTGGGAATAAGGGATGGAAGGAAGGAAGATGAGGGTGAAGGAACGACTGCCCTGTATCTAAGTATCACCTCACTGTAAAGTTATGAAAGAAGGAAGGAGGGAAGGAGGGAGAAACATGAAAGGAGGGAAGGATGGAGAAGGAAGGAAGGAAGGAAGAAGGGGGTGAAGGTACGACTGTTGGCCTCTCGCTGCCAACTGTTACCTCACTGTAATGTTATGAAGATGACACACCCTATCATTACACTGCATCCTTCCTGCTTCTCTCCCTCCCTCTCATTCTCACTCTCTTCCTCCACTTCTCTCTCCTTCCCTCATTTCCTCCTCCTTTTCCTCTTCCCTCTTCCTGTCTCGTTTCCACCCTCCTCCGATTTCTCGTCTACCTCTTCCTATCTGTTACTCTCTCCCTTCTCCACTTTCTTCTCCCCTATTTCTGTCTTCTTCCCAGTTTCTCCCTGCCTTTCCCCCCTCTCTCTCCTCCCCGTCTCCCTTCAATATTTTCGTCCTACTCTCCTCTCTTCTCTCCCTTCCCTCCACATCCTGTTCCCTCTATCCTTTCCCCTGTTCCTCTCCCCCCTCTTTATTTTTTATTCTACTCTCTCTCTCTCTCTCTCTCTCTCTCTCTCTCTCTCTCTCTCTCTCTCATTAGTATCTCCTCATCTGCTTCCTCTCTCGTTCCTGCATCCCCTTCCCCCTCCCCTTCCTCCTCCCTGCCACCGTACCTTCTCCTCCCTCCCCTGTTCCTCTCCTTTCCTCCCTCGCCTCACTCTCCACCTCATTTTCTTTTCATTTTCCTCTCCTCACTTTCACCACCACTTCCGCCTCCTCCCCTCCGTATTTCTACCTTCCAACTATTGCTCTCCTTCTCCTCCTAGCCTGCATTTTTCCCCTCTTTCGTACTTCTTCCCTCTTTCATAATCTCTCCTCCTCCTCCTCCTCCTCCTCCTCCTCCTCCTCCTCCTCCTCCTCTTCCTCTGCACTTCTCCCTTCCCCTCTTTCCTCTCCATCTCCACATATCCCCCTCCATGCTCACACTTCCCCTCTCCCCTCCTCCACCACCTTCTGTTCATTTCCCCCTCCTCCTCCGCACTTCCCTATCCCTCCTTACCTCTCCTCCTCCTCCACACTTCGCCCTTCCCACCTGAGCTCAAGTCCCGTTGCACCTGACCAGTGCTGGGATAGCCCACCCTCTGCCACCACACACACACACACACACACACACACACACACACACACACACACACACACACACACACACACACACACACACACACACGCACACGCACACGCACACACACACACACACACACACACACACGCCGTCATTATCATCACGACCTTGCTTCCCATGAAGATAGTTTTAAGATGAGTCCTTGACGTCTGGAATAACAAATTATAAAACAAAGACGTTCAGCTGCAATACCCAGCACCCCGTGTCGTAAGGGCTAAAAGGCTGCTTGCACCACGAATGATGAGCGATCGTGGCTCACTACATTTCAGTGCAGGCGGCTCCACTCCCGCATGACCCACGCAGCACTGCAAAGTACTCAGCAGCTGTCTGGCATTATTCTGAGCCTTTGCCTCCTCTCTCTTCTGCCCAGTCATGTGTTAAGAATCTCGTTCCCTTGTCATGGTTACGGCTTTACACTTTAAACTGAAACAACACTGGCAGTATAGGGTAGGTCAAGAGAGAGTGGAGCCAACTGTACCCCTGTATGAGGAAAGGAACGGGGGATTTCCATTTTTTCACACGTGTCTAGTTTCACTGCCCTTCGTCATACCCAAGCTACGCCCAACACACCACATATTACTGCCTTGCCTTGTTTCTTTGCGTGTCAGTGTAGTCTGTGGTAAGGCATACTTTAATTCGTTCGGATTCGGTCTTCAGATTTCATTACTTTGTTATACTTCTCAAAGTACGGATGCTTCAGCCCCATGACGCGTTTTGCATTTTATTTTTGCTGCTTTTCGGCGATTTTGGTCAGTTTAGGGGTGCTGGAGAGGGACACCTTCAGGTGGTGGTGACACTGATATGACCAGGTAGTAGAGCTTCCCAGTTGTTATAAATACCTCATCCTCTCCTATCCCTTAACAGGAAGAAGGTTAACTACAGAATACTTTGGCACTGGATTCACGATCAGAAGAACCTGAGGATCCAAATACTCGGTTCAAGGGAGACATTTCGAAAATGGGGGTGGGGGGTGCTTGGCTAGAGCCTTCATCAATCCAACATCACTACAACAGGTCTCCCGTAAGTTGAAGAAAATCGGCTGGAATTAGCAAGAATTAAAAACAGATAAACCCCCTAAATCTATTTTTATTACAATCGTATTTTAATCTTGGTGATACTAGACGATTTTATTGAAAGTCTTCTTTCGCATACCAAGGGGGCTTACTTAAAACTGTATCAACGTCCCCCTTTCAAAACTCGATAATTGTCTGGAAATATGAATAAATGAAGAAAAAAACGTTGCCGGGTTCACTGGGTTAAAGGAATTAAAACACACACACACACACACACACACACACACACATCTTGGCGATTTATGCGGCTCAGAATTTAAAGTGTCTACAAACCCTCTGACAAAATAAAAAATCATTCACTTTAATCTCTTCACGTGTGTGTGTGTGTGTGTGTGTGTGTGTGTGTGTGTGTGTGTGTGTGTGTGTGTGTGTGTGTGTGTGTGTGTGTGTGTGTGTGTGTGTGTGTGTTTTGTGAGTGTGTTTATTAGTCTGCGCTGCTCTTATATTCTCGTGTTTTTGTTTGTTGATGAGGCTGGTGTGTTTTTGTATCCTGTTAAGTGTTGACGTGCAAATCTGTGTGTGTGTGTGTGTGTGTGTGTGTGTGTGTGTGTGTGTGTGTGTGTGTGTGTGTGTGTGTGTGTGTGTGTGTGTGTGTGTGTGTGTGTGTGTGTGTGTGTGTGTGTGTGTGTGTGTGCGCGCGCGTTTTGCCACTCAGTGATCAAGTATGCACGTGATGATGTAAATCTATTTATGAGGGCATCATGTATACATCGTGGATGGTGTTTACACATAAACTCACGCCCCTTCTGTCTTAATGTAACCCCATGACCCTCGCCTTCCTCACCTTCAACCCCCCTCCCTTCCCTGCCCCTCACTCACATCTCTCTTTTTCACTCCACCCCTCCCTGTAACTTCTCTCCCTTCATCCCCCTCACACCTAGCCTCCCCTCACTCCTTGCCTCTCCCTTACTCCTCTCCTTTTTCTCCACCCCCCCCTTCACCCTTTCCCGTTCCTTCCTCCGTCCTCTTCCTCTCACACGCTCCTTCCTTCTCACTCGTTTCCCTTTGCTCCTCCATCCCTTCCTTCCATCTCACTTCATCCCTTTCTCACACTATTACTCTCTCCCTTTCTCTTTAGTCTTTGATCTCCCTCACTGTCTCTTCCTCTCCGCCACCCCTATCCTATCACTCACACTTTCTCATTCCTCATTCCTTCCCTCTCCCACAGTCCTCACCATTCCATCTCCCCCACTCCTTCCTGATGCATTTCTTTTCTCTCCCTCATTCCTCTCCCTCCCCCCGCGTCCTTTCCCTCTCACCCCTTCCATACCTACAGACCTTCCCCTTCCTTCTCACCCTCCTTCCTTCCTTCCTCCTTACTTTGATCCACCTCCTGCCCTCTCCCTCTTTCTCATTCGTCTCCCTTCCATCCCATGAGCTGTCTCCCTCACTCCTTCCCTTTCCATTCATCCCCAATCCCCACCCTCTCTTCTTAGCACTTGCAAATAATCATTTTCTCTCATTCTTCCTTAATATTCCACAGTGTCCTCTCTACTTCACATTATTCACCCTTCCTTCCTGTACTTTTCCGTGCCACCCCCCTCCTCCCCGCCTGTTCTCTATCCTTTCATCCTTTACCCTTCCTCTTTTACCCCTGTCTTTCTTAGCCTCTCCTTCATTCTTTAATCTGTAACTCTGCCTTATCTTCCACTTTTTTCTCCCTTTCCTGCTCCCTCCCTCCCTCCACTCTTAATCCCACAGCCACACACCCTCCGCCCTTCCTTTTCCTGTCTTCCTCATCACTCTCTCAACCATTCCCCCCTTCCCAGTTACTCTCTATTTCCATCCACCCACACCAACTACAAACCTCCTCTCCCCTGCTATTCTTCTTTCCTTACCTCCTCTTCTCTCCTCCATGACGTCATTCTCTCTCACACCCTTCCCCCTCCTCCTGTTGCCCTCTGTCTCCTTTCGTCCCCCCTCCCCTTTTTAATAAGGCAGTTAGTAGGAGAAGAAAGGGTTTGATCATGAAGATACAGTGGGTGAAA